>NC_065576.1:29211127-29511127 GCF_937616625.2 Mercurialis annua
GGGGCATACTAATCTAGCCTCATTTTATATGCACACTTTGCGTAATATAACCTAACCATACTTTGGTAATCCAAACAACGCGTTAAAAAGTCTTGAGATAGGACATACTAATCTAGCATCACTTATCACGCACAAATTGCATATTATAAGCTACCCATGCTTAGCTAATCCAAACGACTCGTTAAAGAGATTTAAGTCATGACATACTAATCTACCCTACCTTTTCACGCACACTTAGCGTAATATTACCTATCCATTCTTAGGTAATCCTAACGTCGCGTTAAAGAGACTTGATACTTTATATACTAATCTAGAATCTCTTTTCATGCACACTTTGTGAAACTGAACCTACTATGCTTAGGTAATCGCAATGACGCTTTAAAAAGACTTAAGTCGGGGCATATAAATCGCAATGACGCTTTAAAAAGACTTAAGTCGGGGCATATAAATCGAGCCTTATTTTGAGTGAACACTTTGCATTGTATAACCTAACCATGTTTAGGTAATCACAACGACGCGTTAAACAGATTTGAGACATGGCATACTAATCTAGCCTCAATTTTCACGCACAATTTGCATAATATTACCTAACTATAATTAGGTAATTAGAACGATTCGTTAAAGAGACTTGACCCGGGACCTACTAATCTAGCCTCACTTTTCTCGCATATATTGCATATCAACCTAACCATGCTTAGTAATCGGAACAATGTGTCAAAGAGACTTGAGACAGGGAAAACTAATCTAGCCTTAATTTTCTTAAACACTTTGCATAAAATAACCTGACCATAACTAGGTAATTAGAACGAAGCATTAAAGAAAAAGCATACTAATCTAGCCTCAATTTTTCACGCATACTCTATGTAATGTAACCTTACCAAGCTTAGGTAATCGGAGAAACGCGTTAAAAAGAATTGAGTCAGGGCATACGAATCGAACGTCATTTTTCGCGCACACTTTTCGCAATATAAATTTAACCATGCTTATGTAATCGGAACGCCGCTTTAAAGAGCTTGGAGATGGGACATACTAATATAGCCTCAATTTTCACGCACCCTTTAGGTAAAATAACCTAACCATGCATAGGTTATCCGAACGACCCGTTAAAGAGACTTTAGACGGGCCATACTAATCTAGCTTGACTTTTTATGCATAAATTGCATAATATAACCTAACCATGATTAGGTAATCCGAACAACGCGTTAAAGAGACGACGGGGCAAACTAATCTTGCCTCATTTTTCATGCAAACTTTGCATAATGTTACCTAACCATGCTTTGTTTAGCAGAACGACATGTTAAACAGACATGAGTCGGGATATACTAATCTAGCCTCATTTTTTGCGCACACTTTCTGTAATATAACCTAACCATGCCTAGGTAATCAGCATGACGCGTTAAAGAGACTTAACATAGGGAATACTAATATAGCCTCTATTTTCACACACACTTTTCATAATATAACCTAACCATAATCAGGTAATTAGAACGACGCGTCAAACAGACTTGAGACGGGGCATACTAATCTAGCCTTACTTCTCACGAACACTTTGCTTAATATAACCTAACCATGCTTAGGTAATCCTACCGTCGCGTTAAAGAGAATTAATATACTAATCTAGCCTCTATTTTCATGATCAGTTTATGAAATTGAACCTAACCATGCTTAGGTTTTCAAAACGACGCGTTAAAGAGACTTGAGACGGGCATACTAATCTACCCTCTTTTTTCACTCACACTTTGCATAATATAACCTAACCATAATTAGGTAATTAGAACGATCTGTTAAAGAGACTTGAGAAATGGCATATTGATCTATCCTCTATTTTCATGCACACTTTGCATAATATAACCTAACCATAATAAGGTAATTAGAAAGAAGCGTTAAAGAGACTTGAGCAGGGACATACTAATCTAGCCTCTCTTTTCACGCACACTTTTCATTATGTTACCTAACCATGCATAGGTAATCGGAATGACGCGGTATAGAGACTTGAGCCGGGGCATACAAATCAAGTCTAATTTTTGGCGCACACTTTGCGTAGCATAACCTAACCATGCTTAGGTAATCATAACGACATGTAAAAGATATTTGAGACAGAGCATACTAATCTAGCCTCACTTTTCATGCATAAATTGTATAATATGATCTAACAATACTTAGGTAATCTGAACGACCCGTTAAAGTGACTTGAGACGAGACATACTAATCTAGTGTCACTTTCCCCACATACATTGCATATTAATTGCCTAACCATGCTTAGGAAATCCGAACGACACGTTAAAAAGACTTGAGACATGGCATACTAATATATTCTCAATTTTCACGCACACTTTGCATAATATAACCTAACCATAATTAGGTAATTAGAACGATGCGTTAAACAGACTAAAGACTGGGCATACTAATCTAGCCTAACTTTTCACATACACTTTGCATAATGTTACCTAACCATGCTTAGTTAATCGAAACGACGCGTTAAAGAGATTTGAGTCGAGGCATATGAACCAAGCGTCATTTTTTGCGCTCATGTTTTGTATTATAACCTAACCATGCATAGATAATCAAAACGACGCGTTATAGAGATTTGAAACAGGGCATACTAATCTTGCCTCACTTTTCACGCACGCTTTGCGTAATATAACCTAACCATGCTTAAGTTATCCGAATGACGCGGTTAAAGAGACTTGAGACGGCACACACTAATCAAGCGTCACTTTTCACTTTTCATCCAAATGAAGCACTTTGAAGTACTACCCCAATTTGGTTTTTAATTTTAAGTAGCACCCCAATTTCAATTGAAAATTGCATTGGATGTCCAATTAGGCTTGACTGCCTAGTTTGGTATTAATTGCTTAACATTAACATTTTCATTTCCTTACAGTAATCCTCAATTCTCTTTGTACCTTGCCTTAGGTATTGAAGTTTTGGGTACATCTCTCTTTGATAATACGAAGGTACAAATCTTCTTTTCATCACATCTTAAAAACTACCCACTTCTGCGCCGAGCTACTACCATTTGTTCAGTAAAATGACTAACCACTAACTTCATATGATTCTCATAAGAAAATTTATGTCAATCAAAAATCAGATCTACCTTTTTCTCCCACTCCAAATAATCTTGAGGGTTAGTCTTACCGGTAAAATTGGGTATTTGAAATATTATGCTACCTAAATTTTTATCCACATCGTCGTGATTATAATGCCAATCGCCACCATAATGACAGCCTTGATTTCCTTTACCAATTTTCGGATTTCTCCTCGCACTATGACTAGCAACAAATCCTCTACCTAATTTAGACTCATGTCCATCAAATTCATCATAATCGCCATAGTCAGCGCGTTGTTGATGCCCATAATTATGAAATCCCATGTTCACTCCTACATTAGGTGCATTCTCTCTCCCATTTATTGCATTTGCACCCAAATTTGGAGCATTTTTCTTCACTTGCCGATTTGCAAGTCTGATTATTAAGCTCTATTCTTTATAATCGTTCTACCAGATTAGCCATACTCCTTTGTACCCTTTCATTTTCATGACATTATGCTAAAGGGATACCTTCATGAGGTAATCTAGTTGTAGCATCACCAACATGTTCACCTATCAATCCACTCGACATAGTGACCTGGAAAAGAATAATAGAAAAGAATTGCGAAGAGAGAAAAAATTGTTAGATAAACAGATTCCTCACACACTCCCTCACGTATTTGCACTCAATAGATGGGGATGCTCACTCGTGTTTAACACACAAAAATAATGATCTCACAAAGCTTAAGTCACGCAACTCAAGCTTTATATCAAGTATTCTTATGTGAATCAATTCAACTACAAATTTCCAACCAACCCTTATGAAAATACTAATACTCAAGTATTAAAAAAAAGGTCAAATGTTGTAAAAATACCAAACCTTTCATGAAATTTTCACAAAAGTCTAAACCGTTAAATTTTATCCAATTTGTCCTAAAACGCATTGTTTCTTTTCAATTTTGTCTAACCTTCTATTGCTAATCAATTTTGCTGATGTGGCGCCTACGCTGCGTGGCACACAATGTGCCACCATGATAATTATTATGTTAAAGTGCAAATAAATTCTTCTATTTTTAAAAGAATATTTACAATCTCAAACTTTAAATCATTTCAACTTAACTATTAAAATTTAATTAAAAACAAATAACTCAATCAAATCTAAATAGTTTTATTAAAAATAATTTAATCGTTTCTTAATATTTTTATCGTACTCCTCCAAGTTCCACCGCCAGCACTGTTTTATGGCCACTCCAATTTTTTCCAATTGTCCCTACTAACACTGTCAGATTTGTTTTTTCAGTTACCGTTCTTCCCAAATGAAAGAACAAATATTTATTTTCTCAATTAATAAAACCTAAATAAATATAATGAAAACTTAATTAAATAAAATAAAAAAATTTAATTAAAAATTTAATTAATTTAATTTTTTTAAAAAAATAATTAAAAAAAATTAAACCAGTTGAAATAGGTACATCTTCTCCGATGAACCCAGTTCAACTGGTTTCATCATGTTCTTCCGAAATGGGAAGAACAGAGAAGAACCAAAATCATCTATTTCTTTCCATTTGAAATACCTGGGATGTTATTCTTCCCAAACTGGAAGGAACAGATCCAGGAAGAACAAATGAACCCAGTGGAACTGGGTTCATTGGAAAAGATGAACCCAGTTCAACTGGGTTGTTAAATTGTTTTTTTATTTTTAGTTTTAAAAAATATTAAAATTAAATTAAAATTAAATTTGTTTTATTTTATATATGGCCTAACTACTCGACAACGCCCCCCCCCCCCCCCCCCCCACCCCATCCACCCCACCTTTATTCCCTTTTGCAAATATATCCTGATGTAGGAATTTCTCCAATTTTATCCTAATTTACCCTTTTATGTTTTAATTGTACGCTAAAATTAAATTGATCTCTTTTTACTTGAAAAAAGATTTAAAATAACCCTCCATTTTAAACCTATATTTCAATTAGACCATAATATTACTAATAATATAAAAAATGAAAAATTATGTTAAACTTTTTTATAAGTGAAAAGAGGTCAATTTAATGATTTGGGGTACAATTGACCATAAAAGGGCAAATTAAGGTAAAATTGGAGAAATTCCTACGTCAGAGTATATTTGCAAAAGGGGCTAAAGGTGGGTGATTTTGAGTGATGGAGCCTTTATTTAATTGAAATTTTATTATAATTAGTTAGGTTTTATTAATTGACAAAATAAATTTAACAACTTTAAGTTCTTAATGAAATTAATTAGTTCGATTAACTTAATAGAATTCAAAGCATTTAATTAGTTTAATAGAGTTTTGATTTATGAAATGTGCTAAAAAATTTGTAAATATAAAATTGGTAAGTTTTTTAAACATTATGATTTTATTTTAAATTTAACCTAATAATTCTCATGGTGGCACATTGTGTGGCATGTCACGTAAACGCCACATCAGCAAAATTGATTACGATTGAGGATTGGACAAAATTGAAACGAAATAATGCATTTTAGGACAAATTGGATAAAATTAAAAGGTTTCGACTTTTGTGAGATTTTATAAAAGGTTTGGCCTTTTACAACATTTGCCGTAAAAATATTTAGGAAGTAAAAATGCAGTATATATAAAAAATATTTGCAAATGTGGACCCAGATTAAAGAAAACATAATTAAAAGAATGAAAAACTCAAACTGAATCAAAAGACAAATTAAAAAAATAAGTAGATGCAAGAATGTCTGGAAAAGAATAAAAAGGTAAAGAAAAGTAATTTGGTAAATAATCAAAGAAAATCCTGTATGAGTTTGTAATGATTCAAAACAATTGAAAACAACCTAAGAGGCAATGGACATACTAAATAAAGATTTTAACCTGTCTGAAAACATTAATCTGATTTGAAAAGATCTTATATGGTATTAATCCTTTCAAATTCAAAATTTACAAATAAATAAGTCAAAACAACTTTATAGGCAAAATCAAATTCCCTTTAGATTAGGAAATAAACATTATGACTTGATTTTCAAATAATAACCCCTACAATGCTCTTGATTACAGCCTACAAATACTACAAAACTTCACTTGCACAAATTAAATTATGAAATCAAACATACAAATATACTAACTGATGGATACCGAATCCTACAGTAAATAGAATGGAGCCGAGTCACAGGAGATCCGCTCTCAGGTGATACCGGACTCCCCCTAAAGGTCTGAAGATGTGAAGGAGACACCGAATCCCCTGAGATTCGATGATATACTAACTGATACCGAATCCCCTAAGATTCGGTGATATGCCAATGAAGACCGCATCCCACATGATCCGCCCAAAGCGCGTTAGGTCCGGGATTCGGGTAAACGACCAAGAATGGAAGTATTGTCCTATTCGGACACAAACAGCATATATGGAAGGATAAGCTCTACCTTAGGAAGATAAGACTATTTAGGAAGACGTTCCTAAATAGGACTCTTATCAGATTAAGGTAGATCTCGACAAATCAGGAGAATCCCTACTATGTTGCCGAATCCCTACAAAGTAGGATTCACTTGCCTACTATGACTCTACAAGGTATATTCGACTACTATAAAAGGAGCACGAGGTATGCCTAGAATCACAATTACATTGATATACACAAAACACTGCTCAAAGCTCTAAACTGACTTTAGCATCGGAGAGTTAATCGGACAACCACCGTCCGGTTAGCTTCTACCCTGTTTTGCAGGTCTTACTCACCGGCTCAGAAGGCAGACTCCATCAATTGGCGCCGTCTGTGGGAAAAGCTTAACTAAACTTTAAATCGAAGGAGCTTTTCTGAACTCAAAAACAAATTTTATTGAAGAAGATGACTTCTGAAAGAGTGAACCTGAAAGACAAACAACCAATGGACCCAAAAAACACTCCGGAGATAATCAACGTGACGGAAGACGGGCTTCGCAACTCCGGGGAGAAAATCAATACCGGAGGGCCCTCTTTTTCAACACCTCAATACCAAACTAATCCGATGAGGGGAAGCAACCCAATTGCTTTCAACCTGAACACTGAAGAACAGCAAACGCCGAGCGTAGCAGCACAAGATTCGTACAACGAAATGCTGAAAAAGGTACTAAAATCGGTCCAAGCAAATCTGGACAGATTGGCCAGCGAAGCCAAAAGAACGAATGATAGGCACGAGGAAACCATGAAAATCCTAAGGGAAAATTTCAGCCCAACGGCTCCCAGAAGAAGAGGGAGAACAGAAAACGCAAACCCAAGCCGCCGAGAGACGAGAGCGGAAAACAACAAAAGCAAAGAACCCCGAACCGGAGGGAACGAAGAAAGAAACGAAGCAAGAAACCAACGGGAGAATGGAACAAGCGACGAGGAAAGCCCGAACGATAGCAATAAGTCCAACGAGGAATCACCAGAGACACCCAGAAATGAGCATAACCAGGAGGACGCCCGAAGTGGTTTGAATTCAAAGAGAGACGAGCGAAAAGCGAAGGAAAAAGAAGACGCCCCACCAAAGAGCAAGCGACAGGACAGAGATGCAGGAAAAGAACAAACTAAGAAAAAACACCAAGAAGGAGAGGCCGAATCGTCAGAAGCGCTCTAAAAAAGCAAGGCCACATACGTAGTGGAAGAAGATTTGGAAGAAAAGATCGCCAAAGCACTCAAAAAACTGAAATCTGAAGAGTTGGACATAGACGATCTCAGGTTGAAAGGATCCCCCCTCTCGCCTGAGATCATGGAAGAAACTATCCCATACAGCATGAAGCTGCCGGTCCTGCCAACTTTCAATGGGGAAGGAGATCCCCGAGATCACACATCTAGATTCACAGCAACCATGGGGCTACTCAGCGTATCAGACGCCATTCTATGCAGGGTCTTCCCCACCATGCTCACAGGCATAGCCCAGAGATGGTATAACAAATTAAAGCCAGGCTCAATCAAGAGCTTCGCTTCGCTCTCAACAGAATTCCTCAATAGATACCTCACAAACATTCCAGCAAAAACTACAACCAGCATCCTGAGATCCTGCATCCAAGAAGAAGGAGAAACCTTACGAAGCTACATTGAACGATTCAACAAGCAAGCTATGAAGATTGACAACCTGAACGTCGACATGGCGACGGAAGCATTGCGAGAAGGAACGCGATTCGTAAAACTGGTGGACAAGCTACTAGTCAATAAACCCACGACTTTCTCGAACTTGATGGGCATAGCCCAGAAATACTTCGAGCTAGACGAAGGGCGAAGGGCGATTCGTGGAAAGGAAGCAAAAGGAAAAGAATCAAAAGAGAAATCCAGAGAAAAGACCAAGTCGAAACCTGATGATAGGAGAGGAAGGCCAGAAGAAAATAAACAATTCGCCCCCCAGACAAGATATGAATCAAGATATGACCCCAGAGATGACGAGAATAACTTCACACCATTAAACACCAGCCGAACTAATGTCCTCATGTGGATCAAAGAAAACGTCAAAAACGTGGTATGGCCACCAAAGATGAAAACAGAGATAAGAGACACCAGAAAATACTGCAAATTTCACGAAGATTACGGACATGAAACGGATAGCTGCAGTGATTTAAAGGTCGAGATCGAAAGGATGATCGACACAGGAGAGCTGAGGAAATTCGTGGCTCGAAAAGAGAAGAGGAATGACAAAGGAGAAAAAAGAAGCAGAGAGGACAAGCCAAAAGAGAAAGAAGACGAACGCCCATCCAAAGTACTGGGAACCATACACATGATCAATGGAGGAGGACACAGCAGCTCCACGATCAGGAGAAAGCAAAGGAAAGAAGTGATGAACATCAGAGAAACTCACATGTCGCCAGTAATCTTTGATGTAGAAGACTATGAACACGTCAAAGCACCCCAAAACGATGCTTTGGTAGTAACTACTATCATTGAAAATTGGAACATGGAGCGAATCCTAATCGACGAAGGAAGCGCAGTAAACCTTATGACAAACGCAGCGTACAAAATGCTTGGAGGAACCGCATCAAGGCTACGCCGAGTCCCGATTCCGCTATCAGGACTCGGTGGCCCCTCCATCAATCCACTAGGAGCAGTCACCTTGGAAGTAATATTCGGCCCAGAAAGAGGAATCAACAAGAAAGTCATGTCACTATTCAACATAGTAGACATGGAATTAACATACAACGCTATCCTAGGAAGACCTTTTCTCCATGATTCGGCGGCGGTGACTAGCATAAGAGCATTGGCAATGAAAATACCAACCGAGAAAGGAGTAGTGATGCTGAGAGAAGACCAGAGAATAGCCAAGAAATGCTATGACGAGTCCGTAGTGGATCTTCAAGAGAACAAGACCGAGAAGAAGGAAGAATAGGAAAGGAAAATGACCCATCGCCAGTAACGATTTTATGTCTTACCCGATGGCGTCAAATCTATCTTTAATGTTTTGTATGCAGTCTTTTTATCAATAAAAGTTCAATTTCCCTACTATATGATTAGCCAGACGAATCAATAAAGAAATGAAAATCAAGAACAGCCACGAATGATTAAATCAAAGATGAAAAAATGAGTTAAAGATTAAACTCAGAAAAGGCAAAATCACCAAACAAGGCGAATCACCACAAAAGGCTGATAGCCAAGAAAAATGAGTTAAAATTAACTCAAGAAAGGCAAAATCGCCAAACAAGGCGAATCGCCACAAAAGGCGGATAGCCAAGAAAAATGAGTTTAAATTAACTCAGAAAAGGCAAATCGCCAAAAACGAGTTTAGATTAACTCGAAATAAAAACAAAAAAATAAAGAGTTTAGATTAATTCGAAATAAAAACAAAAAATAAAGAGTTTAGATTAACTCTATAAAAGCAAAAACGCTGAGAAAGGGTTTAGAATAACCCTCGAGACAAGACAAGTACATAAATCAAAAACTGATATAAAGCAAGAGCACACTTATGCAGAAGCACGAAGAAAATATATTCATAGATCGCGAATTACAAAAGAACAAAATTCATACATTATGAAATACAATGAAAAGAAAAACTACTTGACACGGTCCTTAGATATCTTGTCAAGAAGGTCACGAACGATGGCCTAGGGATCCAACCCATTAACTCCAAAAAGATCGATATTGGGGTTCTGCTCCAGAAGTTTCCTCCCAATCGCAAGGCGATACTCGCTAATCAAAGCAGAATAAAAAGCCTTAGTATCAAGTAAACGGATGTGGAGATTTTCAACCTCTGATCTTAGTTTATCCCTCTCCTCACCAACAAGGGTATTGATTCGAATAAGCTCCTCAATCTCTTGAGTCAATTCATTGGTTTTCTTCTCGATCACTTTGACTTGACGATCGTTAATCGCATCTTGCGCCTTAAGCTGCGCCAAAAGGGAATCATGCTCTTCCAAAGATGCCTTCAACTTTGCCCTCTCAGGCTCGGAAGTCGCCAAAAGAGAAGATAGACGCTCGACCTCCTCCTCAGCACACTGACGGCGGTCATTCAATACCAAAACAGATTGAAGAGCCTACAATACCAAAAATAGATCAGTAAGGAAATAACAAACTCAACAAACATTATATTCAATAAAGAAAACACTCACAGAGAAACCATGAAAACAAGCTAGATCGGAGAGCTCCTGCCCCGGCCTAGAACAAAACCATATGACATCATCAGGAATCGCCAAAGTTTGGATGTATTCCGCCAACACTCTAGGATTCAGCAAACTAGCAGGATCATGACCTTCGACCCATTGCACCAAATTTGGGGCAGAAGAAGAGCTTCCAGGAAGACTCTCTCTCGATGGAGAATCATCGCTAACTCGGCATCTCTTTCTAGGCGGAGAATCCATGTTTCGACCCAAGGAAATCTCTTCCGAATCAACAACAACCAGCCCACCTGAATTCACATCCCCGACTCCCCCCGAGACAGTAAATGATGCTAGAGGGGGAGGTAGAGATGGGACCGCCTCATCACCTACCGGATCAACCGAGTTATCATCATCTACAACAATAGCCCCATCGCCCGCAGGCAATGCTGTCTCGGCAGGAACGATAGGAGCCTCAGCAGGGATTACATCAACATCGACACCGCTAGGAATAATGTTGGCAATGTGAGCTTCAGGACCGCCCATTGGAACGCCCAAATCTACTTGAAATCCGGAAAGGAAATCGTCAGAAGAAGAAGACATCCTACAAAAGAAACATCAAAAGAACTTAAGCAAATTAATATACCTTGAAGAAAGTAGTAGCAAAGATCCGCCAGGCCTCGAGGGGGATCCTCCAAAGGAAACCATCGATGCCGAAGATGACTATTAACCAAGACATCTAAGATAGGACGCTGAAGAACACCATAGAATGATATATCGAAAGCAAGTGTTGACTCAGATAAACTTAAAGGAGACGGACAACTCCGGACTTGATGAGAAGAAAAACCGTCCGAAAAATGAAGAAAAGCAAAGTTATGATAAACAATAAAGAAACGTCTCCGCCAGCGACTGGTCAGGAAAGGAAGATAAATACGAGATCGCCCTTCTCTACCAAGGGCGAAAACGAAACAACCATCGCATTTCCTAAAGTCTACGAAATAATACAACACGTTAAGAGAAGGGGCATAACCCCGAAGCCTACACGCCTCCGAAAAGGCTAGCACTACTTTAATCGTACCAGGATAAAGTTGTCCCAGAGCAACCTTTAAATCCCTGCACACTTCTACTAAAAACGAATCTAAGGGAAACCTAAGACCAGCAGCAAACTGCTCTTCAAAAAGAACCGCCCTACAAGATGAGCCCGGAGAATCGGAGGCAGCCATATCGGCACCAGGTAATATTACCCTATAATCAGAAGGAAAGTTATACTTAAAATAGATATCTAAGACTTCACTCCTACGAAGCTTTGATTTGGTAAAAGCCATAGTAGCGCATGCATCTTCCACTCGACTAAGAGGCATCCTAGAACAGGAAATCACAAATATAAATACAAAATGAAGATCAAACAGGAAATATATTGAAGAACACATTGAAGAACACCAAGAACAGAAAAGGAGTTTCCAGAACAACGATCATGAAAAACATATATAAGCAGAAAAGCCACTTCAACATCCAAATAACGAAAAGGAACATACCTGAAAATCTAGAGAAAACAAGTTACGAAGAACAAAATGATCAGACAAAGAACGAAGAGGAAATAGTTGCAGAAATAAGAATAAGTTCGAAAAACAAGTAAGAGGGAAATGAAGAAATGCGAAGAGATTAAATATGAAGAGTTTTGAATAATCATTAATCACTAAATGTTGACATGTGGCAACACATAATCTTACCAGAGAAGAAACGTTACCCACAAATATACAAAGCGACTCGCCCGTGATATGAAAAGACTCAGCTCCAAAAGAGCTAAAATCTACTAAGGCATGAATACCAATTACTTCAGCTCACTTGCGGGGGGGCTAATGATGGATACCGAATCCTACAGTAAATAGAATGGAGCCGAGTCACAGGAGATCCGCTCTCAGGTGATACCGGACTCCCCCTAAAGGTCTGAAGATGTAAAGGAGACACCGAATCCCCTGAGATTCGGTGATATACTAACTGATATCGAATCCCCTAAGATTCGGTGATATGCCAATGAAGACCGAATCCCACATGATCCGCCCAAAGCGCGTTAGGTCCGGGATTCGGGTAAAAGACCAAGAATGGAAGTATTGTCCTATTCGGACACAAACACCATATATGGAAGGATAAGCTCTACCTTAGGAAGATAAGACTATTTGGGAAGACGTTCCTAAATAGGACTCTTATCAGATTAAGGTAGATCTCGACAAATCAGGAGAATTCCTACTATGTTGTCGAATCCCTACAAAGTAGGATTCACTTGCCTACTATGACTCTACAAGGTATATTCGACAACTATAAAAGGAGCACGAGGTATGCCTAGAATCACAATTATATTGATATACACAAAACGCTGCTCAATGCTCTAAACCGACTTTAGCATCGGAGAGTTAATCGGACAACCACCGTCCGGTTAGCTTCTACCCTGTTTTGCAGGTCTTGCTCACCGGCTCAGAAGGCAGACTCCATCACTAACAACAAAAATTTAGAGTTTGTTCAAGATTTCATATTCTCTTTCCTTCTTTTTTTTTCACATTTTTTTGTACTTTTTTTGGATCTGGAAAATCAAGAATAGAATTTCAGAATCCTTTTTTTGTACTTTTTTTTCTTCTTCTGGAAATTCAAGAACAAGAACACTAAATCAAAACATGAAATAAATAGATCACCAACCTGATTTGCAAGAGCCAATTCTCTGATTTCAAATGATACGAACCTTCAGCGATAGTCTATATGAATCCTTAATGCAAAGCTCAAGAACCCATATAATCACTAACCTAAAAACCCAATACCTATCTAGTTCAAAACCCCAGGATCACTCTAGATCAAATTATAATGATCATGTAGGATTAGATACTTAAAGATTAAACCTTTTAAAATGGTTATTACTAGTACGCCACAAAGATTGATCAGATCTTTGATAAGTGAAACGAATTAAATATGAATACAAGAATAAAATAAAGGTTTCGAAGAAACAAATATAAATATATTATAATCTGTTTGTAAAACACTAAAATAAAGTATTTATAATGTCTCAGCCGCCAATGTCTTTGAATATTAGCACATCCTTGTATATAGCTATTTAAGGTCTCTTGAAGCTCCTTGTCTCGTGACCTTGTAATTGGTCTTTGGGATAAACTCAAGGGGTCTTGGACATGCATTCTGCCTCTTCATCAAGCCAATCAAAGTCAGCATCTTCAAGTTTTTGAAGTCCTAGCCCTTCCGTAACATTCCCTCCTTCTTTTGGATTATTCGTCCTCCAATTAAATACCTGTAAATAGTTTAAATTCAAAATAATAAACCCTAATCTTCAATATTATACAAAGCCAATTCTTCATAATCTTCATTTGAAATGATTTAAATATCAGCACAACCTTGTATATAGCAATTTAAGGTCTCTTTAAGCTTCTTGGCTCGTGACCTTGTAATTGGTCCTTGGGAAAAACTCAACGGGTCTTGGACATGCAGTTTGCCCTCTTCATCGAGCCCATCAAAGTCAGCATCTTCAAGCTTTTGGAGTCATAGCTCATCCATAACATTCCCTCCTTCATATGGATGATTCGTCCTCGAATTAAATACCTGTAAATAGTTTAAATTCAAAATAATAAACCCTAATCTTCAATATGAACTTGGAATATATTATACAAAGCCAATTCTTCAGAATCTTCATTTGAATTTCTTTGAATATTAGCACAACCTTATGTATAGCCATTTAAGATCTCTTGAAGCTTCTTGGCTCGTGACCTTGTAATTTTTTGGAATAAACTCAACGGGTTTTGGATATGCATTCTTCCCTCTTTGTCAAGCCCATCAAAATCAGCATCTTCAAACTTTTAGAGTCCTAGCCCATCCGTATCATTCCCTCCTTATTTTTGATGATTCCTCCTCGAATCAAACTCATCACCTACATCAAATGGAGTTAAGTTAGCAACATTGAATGTATCACAAACATTATACTCACCATTTAAATCTATTTTGTAGGCATTATTATTGATTCTCTCTAGCACTTGAAATGAACCATGTCCCCTTGGACTCAATTTTGACTTTCTTTGGTTCAGAAATCTTTCCTTTCAAAAATGAACCCAAACTTAATCATTAGATTTGAAAATAATGCGCCTTTTGCCTTTATACATTTGCCTAGCCACATTTTCATTTCGCTTCTCAATTCTTTCTTTCACTTGTTTTTGCATTTTTTGAACCAAATCAGCCTTAGAAATACCATCTGGATTAACATTAGTCACAGGCAAAAAAATTAAATCAATTAGAGACAATGGATTAAAACCATACACAATTTCAAAAGGTAAAGTGTGTGTAGAGCTATGAACACCCCTGCTATATGTAAATTGGACTTATGGTTATAAATCCTCCCTAGATTTTAAATTCTTAGAAATTAAAGAGCGAAGCAATTGCACCATGGTTCTATTAATCACCTCAGTTTGCCCATCTGTTTGTGGATAGTAAGTAGTAGAAAATAGTAACTTAGTACCCAATTTAGCCTAAAAAACACGCCAAAAATGAATAAGAAATTTTGTGTCCCTATAACTAATAATTGTCCTAGGTATTCCATGCAAACGCACAACTTCCCGAAAGAATTAATCAGCGATATGACAAGCATTATTTGTTCTATGGCATGATATAAAGTGCGCCATCCTGCTAAAACGATCAACCACAACAAAAATACTATCCTTACCCTTCCTAGTTCTTGGCAAACCAAGTACAACGTCCATATACAAATCTGTCCAAGGCATATTAGGTATGGCTAAAGGTGTATATAAGCCATAAGGTTTCATTTTTGACTTAGCTTGCATGCAAACAATACATTGACTACAAACTTTATGAACATCTCGTTTCATGCCAGGACAAAATAAATAATCCCAAACAATAGCATACGTCTTACTAACCTCAAAGTGACCCATTAGGCCACCACTATGTGCCTCGTTCATCAACAGCAAATGCAAAGTACAATTATGCACACACAACCTGTTCATTTTAAACAAAAATCCATCAAAGACCTAAACATCATCAAATAAATTCCCATTAATACAAGTTTCATACACGTTGCCGAGATCAATTTTATCTTTGTACAACTCCTTAATATACTCATAACCCAACATTTTAGAATCAAGAGTATTAAGAAGTGCGTACTTTCTTGAAAGTGCATCAGCAACCACATTTTCTTTACCTTTTTTGTACTTGATCACATAGACAAATGTATCAACAAATTCCATCTATTTATCATGTGTTCGATTCAACTTGTTTTTCCCTTTTAGATGTGTCATGGATTCATGATCTGTGTGAATCAAAAACTCTTTTAGGCACAAGTAGTGCTGCCATGTTTGAAGTGCTCGTACCAAGGCAAATAACTCCTTATCATATGTTGGGTAATTGAAGACTTCATTTAGTTTCTCACTAAAGAAGCAAACTGGACGCCCCTCATGGATCAATACAGCCCCAATTCCAACACCACTTGCATCACATTCAATCTCAAAGATTTTGTCAAAATTAGGCAAAACTAACAAAGGCGCTCTACACAGTTTTTCTTTAAGTAAATGAAAAGCATGTTCTTGTGCATCACCCCAATTCAAAGAAACATTTTTCTTGAATAATTCATTCAAAGCTGCAGCTAAAGTACTAAAATCTTTAATGAAACGCCTGTAAAAGCTAGCAAATCCATGAAAATTCTTTAATTGACTCACATTAGTTGGTTTTGGCCATTCTTGAATAGCTTTCACCTTTTCAGTATCAATTTCTAGACCATTAGAACTAACAATAAATCCCAGAAAATTGACTCGATCTAAGAAAAAACTACACTTATTAAGGTTTGCAAACAACATTTCTTTTCGGAAAACTTCTAAAACAGCCCTAACATGGATTATATGATCAGAACTAGACCTGAAATAAACTAAAATATCGTCAAAATAAACAAACACAAATTTACCAAGAAATTCACGCAAGGCATGGTTCATCAATCTCATGAATGTACTAGGTGCATTTGTAAGCCCAAATGGCATAACTAGCAACTCAAACAACCCATATTTGGTCTTGAAGGCAGTTTTCCACTCATCCCCATATTTCATGCGAATTTGATAATAACTAGATCGTAAATCAATCTTAGTAAAAACACATGCACCATGCAATTCATCAATCATATCGTCTAACCTTGGGATAGGATTACGATACATTACCGTTATCTTATTAATCGCACGACAGTCCACACACATCCTACAGGTGCCATCTTTTTTTGGAACTAAAATCACAGGAACCGCACATGGACTTATGCTCTCTATAACATACCCTTTTTCCATTAAATCATCCCATTGCCTTTGAAGTTCCTTTGTCTCTTCAGGGTTACTTCTATAGGCTGGTCTATTTGGTATGGCAGCCCCGGGTACAAAATCAATTTGATGCTCAATGCCTCTTTCAGGTGGTAAACCACTTGGCATATCATCGAGGAAGACATCATCAAATTACTTCAACAGATCGCAAAATTGTCTTGGCAAGGCAAGATTAAAATTATAAGTGTTCAAATAAATATCCTTTTAAGTAACCAATAACACTACCTAATTAGATTGCATGCATGCCTAATTTCGCCTTCTCTAGCTAAAAAATTATCCTTTTTGTGTTTTGGTTTCTCACTTGACTGAATACGATTGTTTTACTCACTCGTTAGTGGTTCACCAATAGATTTGGTGTTTTTAGTTTCACCAAGAGGTGTTAATGTAACTTTTATTCCATCCATTGCAAAATTATATCTGTTAAGGAACCCTTGCCATGGTCTACCTAATTAGATACGTCCA
The DNA here is from genome assembly GCF_937616625.2 of Mercurialis annua. Lineage (NCBI taxonomy): Eukaryota > Viridiplantae > Streptophyta > Magnoliopsida > Malpighiales > Euphorbiaceae > Mercurialis > Mercurialis annua. The sequence continues at coordinate 29,228,482 of NC_065576.1, forward strand.
ACATGCATTGGTACTACATTCCATAGCACCTCATCATAATGACCTGTTTAGTCACTTTAATCTCACCATAATTATTAAGCCAAAGCAATCTATATGGTCTAGGATGAGGTATGTCAGTCAAATTTAATTTTCGAACCATAGCAATACTAGCAACATTAGTACAACTACCACTATCAATGATAAGCTTGCAATCCTTACCTTGTACATGGCATCTTGTGTGAAAAATGTTGTCCCACTGCTGCTCTAAGTCATTATTTTCCTTCATGTGTACACTAAGTGTACGTCTAGCAACCAACAAATCGCCTCGCATTGGTTCTTCAATACCATCATCACTAAAATTTTCAAGTGATGGAATCTCTTTATTATCACTTTCTACACTTTCAGTTTCAAATCCACTGTGATCCTTGAGCACCATTGCTCTTCGATTTTGACATTATGAAGAATATGACCATTACCTAGGCACTTGAAACATTTTATATCTAGGTTTCATACCTTAGGTGTCTCAGATTTGAATGGACTGTTTGGATCCGTCACTCCTTTTTACTTGGAATCCTGCAAAACAGATTTGTTAGAATCAAATTTACTGCCGTTTGAAGTACTCAAAATTTGGTTTCGAATTTGAAGTAGCACCCCAATTCGAATTGGAATTTGCATTTGATGTCCAATTAGGCTTGGTTGTCCAGTTTAGTTTTAATTGCTTCTCAATCATGATGGCGAGGTGCATTCTTCAGAATATTCATTTGAATTGCTTTGAATATTAGCCCAGCCTTGTACATATTTAAGGTCTCTTGAAACTTCTTGGCTCGTTACCTTGTAATTGGTCCTTGGGAAAAACTTAATGGGTTTTGGACATGCATGCCGCCCTCTTCATCAAGCCCATCAAAATCAGTATATTCAAGCTTTTGCAGTCCTAGCCATCCGTAATAGAAACATGCGTTAAAAAGACTTGAGACGAGGTATATTAATATAGCGTCACTTTTCCCGCACACATTGCATATTAGCCTAACCATGCTTAAGCGTTAATGAGACTTGCGACAGGGCATACTAATCTAGCCTCACTTTTCTCACTCACTTTGCATAAAATAACCTAACCATAATTAGGTAATGAGAATGACGTGTTAAAGACAGGGCATACTAATCTAGCCTCACTTTTCACGCACACTTTGCATAATATAACCTAACCATAATTATGTAATTCAACAACGCGTTAAAGAGACTTGAGAAATGGCATAATTAGACTCACTTTTCATGCATACTTTGTGCAATGTTACCTAACCATGCTTAGGTTATAGGAACGCCGCGTCAAAGAAACTTGAGTCTAGGCATACAAATCGAGCCTCATTTTCCGGGCACATTTTGCGTTGTATAGCCTAACCATGCTTAGGTGATCAGAACGATGTATTAAAGACATTTGAGACGGGGCATTCAATCTAGCCTTAATTTTCACGCACCCTTATATAATATAGCCTATTCATGCTTAGCTTATCCGACTGACGCGTTGAAGAGACTTAAGAGGGGACATACTAATCTAGTGTCACTTTTCATGCATAAATTTCATTATATAACCTTACAATTCTTAGGTAATCCGAATGACGCGTTAAAGAGACTTGAGACGAGACATATTAATTCGGCGTCACTTTTAACGCACACATTGCATATTATAACCTCACCATGCTTAGCAAATCGGGACGGCGCGTTAAAGAGACTTGAGACGGGAAAAACTTATCTTGAGTCACTTTTCACGCATACATTGCATAATATAACTTAACCATAATTAGGTAATTATAGCGACTCATTAAAGACACGTGAGACATGACATACTAATCTAGCCTCAATTTTCACGCACACTATGCATAATGTAAAATAACCATAATTACGTAATTCAAACGACATGTTTAAGAGACTTGATAAAGGGCATCTTAATCTAGCCTTACTTTTCGCGCACACTTTATGTAATGTAACCTAACCATTCTTAGGTAAGTTGCAACGACGCCTTAAATACACTTGAGTCAAGGCATACGAAAGGAACCTTTTTTCGCATACACTTTCCGCAATATAACCAAACTATGCTTAGGTAATCAAAAGGACGCTTTAAAGTAATTTGAAACGGGGCATACTAATATAGCCTCACTTTTCACGCACATTTTGCATAATATAACCTAACCATGGTTAGGTTATCCGAAGGACTCGTTAAAGAGACTTGAGACGGGATATACTAATCTAGCCTCACTCTTCACGCATAAATTGCATAAAATAAACTAACCATGCTTAGGTAATCTGAACGACGCATTAAAGAGACATATGATGGGGAAATACTAATCTTCCCTCATTTTTCATGCACACTTTACATAATGTAACCTAAACATGCTTAGTTAAGCGGAAAGACACATTAAAAAGACACGAGTCTGGGTATACTAATCTAGCCTCTCTTTTTTCGCACACTTTATGTAATATAACCGAACCATGGTAATCAGAATGACGCGTTAAAGAAACTTCAGACGGGCATACTAATCTACCATCTTTTTTCAGTCACACTTAGCATAATATAACCTAACCATAATTAGGTAATTAGAACGACTTGTTAAATAGACCTTAAACATGGCATACTAATCTAGCCCTGTCATGCACACTTTGCATAATATAACCTAACAATAGTTAGGTAATTAGAACGACGCGTTAAAGAGACTTCAAGCGGGGCATACTAATGTAGCCTCATTTTTATGGATAATTTGCATAATTTTATCTAACCATGGTTAAGTAATGAGAACGCCGCGTTAAAGAGAGTTGAGTCGAGGCATACAAATGGAGCCTTATTTTTCGCGCACATTTTGCGTAGTATGGCCTAACCATGTTTAGGTAATCAGAACGATGCATTAAAGAGATTTATGACGGGGGATACTCATCTAGCCTTAATTTTCACGCACCCTTGTGTAATATAACCTATTCTTGCTTATTATCTGAATGACATGTTAAAGAGACTTAAGACGGGACATACTAATCTAGTGTCACTTTTCATGCATAAATTGCATAATATAACATATTCATGCTTAGGGTATCCAAATGACGAGACTTGAGATAGGACATACTATTCTAGTGTCACTTTTCATGCATAAATTGCATAATATGACCTAACAATGCTTAGGTAATTCGAACGACGCGTTAAAGAGACTTGAGACGGGGCATACAAATCTAACGTCTTTTTTCACTCACACTTTGCATAATCGAACCTAACCATAATTAGTTAATTAGAACGACTCGTTAAATAGACCTGAGACAAAGCATACTAATCTAGCCCCAATTTTTAGGCGCAGTTTGCATAATATAACCTAACCATAATTAGGCAATTAGAACTCCATGTTAAATAGTTTTGAGATGGGGCATACAAATCTAGTCTTAGTTTTCACGCACACTTTGCGTAATACAACCTAACCATGCTTTGGTTATCTGAATGACTAGCTAATGAAACTTGATGTTGGCACATCGGGACGCGATGGTCCAGATCGTATATTTCAATTCAAAATCAAAATTCTATCAATCCGGATCTTAAAGTTGATTATATCAACAACAAATGGATCGTCGTATCATATAGGAATTAAAGCATGCAACTAGGAATCGCAAGAAGAATACATATGTCTATGCTCTAACGATTCTTGTAGTCTCGAAAGTACGACGACCTCAAACTCGTCCACACGAATATGCGTCCGATTGAATCCTCACCTTGAAGTAATCCGCTAGAGTTCCTCTTGCCAAGCAACCCTAAGCTCAAACTCTCGCCGCAATTACGTTCTTGCTCGGATGTATGAAAAATGTTGCCAAGTTTTTTCCCATGATTGATGACTACTTGAACTCCTTCAAGTATCTTTCTCTCTCTAAAACTTGTTATTGTAGTGATATATTGCTTATGGTCTGTCTTTTGCCTTAACATCCATGAACTATATATAAGCTTGGAGGTTTAGTGTCCATAAGACACATGGCAAGACAACTGTTGCATGTGTAGTTAAGGTATTGCCACCATGTGACACCTAGTTAGATGTGTGTCACTTGTGACATCATCTCTATGAAATCATCTTCATGACATGACATCACTATATTGCATCATAATTCTATCAATTTATGATTAGTGCTTTAAGTATCATTTATTATACTAATTAATTACTTAAACCTTCTAATCATAAAATTGAATTAAAATATAATTAGGTTCCTACTAATGTATAATTATAAATTAGTCCCTTATTAACTTGGATAAATATAATTAGGTTCCTATAATTTATAACTCTTACAAATTAGTCCCTAATTTGTTATTTTTTTTATCTTAGATTAATTTCCGAGATATGCTAGTATCTATTTGAAATTGATCTTTTGTAAACTCAATCGGTTGGACACTCTATTGTGTGCGACTAACTAGGTTCACATCTATATGGCTACGAGAGTCATAAGAAATGCCTTTCTATTAAATAATTAAATCCCATTTTATTATTCATTCTCGTAGATCTAGAGTAATGTCTAGCAACATATCACGACCCCCAAATAGTGATGAATGTTTCGATGCATTATTTATGAACCAATGTTCATAATACCGTACACTCAAAATTTCCTTCATATAAGATTTAGATCTCGACTAGTGTCACGGTTAAGTCAAACACTGTTTGTCTTGATCATATGACCTCATCTCTCAATTCTAAATTTTGATAAATATGACTTCCACTAGAAACAACTTTCTATGTAAGTCATATACACCTGTGCAGGTTCTATCATCCATCAAGAACAATTCCAAATAGCATAGAATCTTATCTCCGTTCATCCGGAGTGATGAATCCTTTCTAGGTTAAACTCCTATATCCATATACAACTAATTAGAGCCAACACATCCAGCGGCCCTAGCTCATGAAAGATCTAGAGTTAAGGAATATCAAACTCTAATCACCTATATACAAGATAGTGTCACCGCAAGTCAATGGATATATGTACAATTATGAACTAGATGACATTAAATTGACTTTGATGAAATACCATGTATAAGTCATCTAGCGTCACTTTGTTCGACTCACTCAATACCTTGAGTGTCTACATATTTATTCTAATTGCCATCAAGTAGTATGAGACTCACTATTTCCTTTAATAAGTAACTCTTTACTAATCAGGAGAATAAATAGTGGTAACGTTCTTTCTGGGATAATGCGATGCCCTTATTCGTAGGAGCCCATCGATCGTGAACGGTTATATAGATCACTTGTATAATAGAATATGTCACTCATATTCATAACACCTTATGAATAGATTCTATCACATTGTTATAAGGACAATATGTAATAAATAAACACTTAGTTGATGAGACACTTAGTTCAAATAAAACATATATATCATTGCCAATGGGATTTATTTATACACGTATAAATACAAAATGGACCTATGGCACATACTAGTAAAACTTAAGACAGGACATACGAATCTAGCTTCACTTTTTGCGCATAAATTGCATAATATAAACAAACAATGCTTAGGTAATCCGAACGACGCGATAAAGAGACTTGAGATGGGACATACTAATCTTGCCTCATTTTTCATGCACACTTTACGTAATGTAACCTAAGCATGCTTATTTAAGCGGAAAGACACATTAAAGAGACATGAGTTGGGGTATACTAATCTAGCCTCATGTTTTGCGCACATTTTCTATAATATAACCCAACCATGGTAATCGAAATGACGCGTTAAAGAGACTATGGACAGGGTATCCTAGTCTAGCCTCATTTTTTAATCACACTTCTCATAATATAACCTAACTATAATTAGGTAATTCAAACAACGCGTTCAGAGACTTGAGACGGGGCATACTAATCCAGCCTCTCTAATCGTGCATTCTTTGTGTTATATTACCTAACCATGCTTAGGTAATGGGAACGCCGCGTTAAAGAGATTTGAGACGAAGCATACTAATCTAGCCTCACTTTTCAAGCACAGGTTTTTGAATATAACCTAACCATGCTTAGGTTATCCGAACGACGCGTTAAAGAGACTTAAGAGGGCCAGACTAATCTATCTTCATTTTCATGCATAAATTGCATAATATAAACTAACAATGCTTAGGTAATCGCAACGACGTGCAAGAGACTTGAGACGGGGCATACTAATCTACCGTCTTTTTTTCACTCACATATTGCATATTATAACCTAACCATAATTAGGTAATTAGAACGACTCGTTAAAGAGACCCGAGACATAGCATACTAATCTAGCCCCAATGTTTACGCACAGTTTGCATAATATAACGTAATCATAATTAGGTAACTAAAACGACGCGTTAAAGAGACCTGAGCCGGGGGATATTAATCTAGCCTCACTTTTCACTCACACTTTATTTAATGTAACCTAACCATTCTTAGGTAATCGGAATGAGGCGTTAAAGAGACTTGAGTCAGTGCATACGAATGGAACTCTTTTTCGCACACACTTTCCGCAATATAATCTGACCATGCTTAGGTTATCGGAACTACACTTTAAAGAGATTTGGGAAGAGGCATACTAATCTAGCCTTACTTTTCAAGCAAACTTTGCGTAGCATAACCGAACCATGCCTAGGATATCTGAAAGATTCTAAAAAGAGACTTAGGATGGGACATACTAATCTAGCCTCACTTTTAACGCATAAATTGCATAATATATACTAACCATGCTTAGGTAATCTGAACGAAGCGTTAAAGAGACTTAAGATGGGGCATATTAATCTTGCCTCATTTTTCATGCACACTTTACGTAATGTAACCTAACCATGCTTAATTAAGCAAAAAGGCACATTAAAGAGACATGTGTCGGGGTATACTAATATAGCCTCATTTTGTTGCGCACACTTTCTGTAATATAACCTAACCATGGTAATCGAAATGACGCGTGAAAGAGACTTGAGATTGGGCATACTAATCTAACCTCATTTTTCAATCACACTTCGTATAATATAACATAATCATAATTACATAATTAGAATGATGCGTTAAAGATACTTGAGACAGGGCATACTAATCCAGCCTAAATTTTCACGATCACTTTGCATAATATAACCTAACCATAATTAGGTATTTCGAACGACTGTTGAGAATAAACCCAACTCGTAGTAAATCCGGAAATCGGATGTCGATCCCACGAGGACAAATGGTTTTAAGTGAGTGAATTACGATCTTGAATTTCAATTCAGAAAGCAACAATTAAAGATTGGTTTAGGTGACAAATTCTAACAACTAACAATTAACTAACAAAGAACTTGCAATTAACAACTAAGAAACACTAATTATCAAAGATGTAAATCAATAAAAGGGAAACGTCAAGCGATTGGTAATCCCACCTAGGTTATGCATTTCATGGTTGGTCAAATTGGAAGTTGCTAAGGACATAGCGAGGTCTAAAACATCATTCCCGCTCTCTCGAGCCTCAAAGAATGACAAAACAACTATCTAATCATCTAATCAATGCCAAGCCCACTCTCGTGTCACACGGCAAAACCAAATCATTAGCTAGCGATTAATCAATCGACTCTAGGGCCACCTAGGTTCAAACCCACTCTCGTGGTGCTCTAAAATCTAGGTTTTCAATCCTATTAGTCAATCTAATCAACCACCTCTCGATGTATCAATCAAACTCTAAACAAGATTAAGGTAGCAAATCCTAATCAAGCAATAAGCAATAGGAGTGAAACATAAGTATACAACACTAAGACCCAACCAATCAATAAAACCCTAGGTCATCATACCAACCCCCTAACAAGGGGGGGTTTAGCCACTCATACTTAAAGCAACACAAGCAATCAATGAATAAGAGTAATAGAGCATTATAAAGTAAAGATGGGTTACATTAATTAAATGAGTAGAGAAATCAATCACAAGAGATAATGAAGATTCAATAATAAATACGCTTGCAATAATAATGAAGATCTTGTTCATACAAAGAAAATAAAAGCTTCAAGAGCTTCAACAATGGAAGAAGCTATGGAGCACTTAATTCTAAAGAGATTCTATTCTAAGAAAAGTAATAGCAAAAGGGAATCATTCTCTAGAGTAAAGTTGTGACCTAAAAATAGAGATAATGTTGTTTTTATAGGACCCACAAAAGAGGAAAGGAAAACATTCATTACACAAGTGTTGGGCCCAAAATGGCAAATGAATCAAGCCTTGTTGTTGTTTGAAATCAATCACCCCCCCCCCCCTTTTTCCTTCTTGGCTCGAATCGAGCTCACTCTAGCAAAGTGAGGAGCTCGATTCGAGCTCAATCAATCTGAGTTCAGATTGAGGTGGCTGGAATCGAGCCACACTGGGAGCAGGTGAGCTCGATTCGAGCTCACTCTTCTTGCTCCGAACAGCTGTCTTCAAACCTTCGTAACTTGTTGTAGACATGTCCGTTTGAGTCGATTCTTGAACCATTAGAAAGCTTGGGATGTATATTTTAACTATCATGAAGAATACGAATTCATTTGAAGCTTCTAGCTGGTCCAAATTTGTCAAATAGTGCACGGGGGTCAGCTTTTCAGATTTGCAAATGAGCTTCCGCATCTCTTTTGTCGACTTTTCCAACTTTTGCACCAAAATACTTCCACAATGCTCTCAAAATGCCTGAAATAATAAAACACGTAATAATGCATTCGGAATACCATAAAACCATGATAAAATATAATGAAAACATGCGGAAAAGACACTCTAAATAGGAGTAAAATACTCCTATCAAACCTCCTCACACTAAATCTTTGCTTGTCCCCAAGCAAGAAATGAACTTAAACAAATCAAACGGTAACTAACCATGGCGATCTCGAACAAGTATCAACAAATGAACTCCTATTTAACAATGGCTCATATGATATTGTCTAAAATCAACAACCGCTAATGATGCACACAAGGGATGAATGCACTTTTAATGACAAATTTTGATGAAAATTAGACTACACTTGCATTGGCTTAAGGTTCTTGTTGAACAAATCAAGTCACTAAGATCATCTAAGGGACATGCACTACTTGGTCAAGTGATAAGAGGGCAATCAAGGCATAACAAACATAGGCATCAATTAAAAGCATATTAATTCTCACAAGATTCACTCTAACACACAAGTATTTGGGGAGTACACAATTAGGCTCAAGAATATGCTAATTCACCATAGGCTTGCTCTTAGTCCTATTCTCCACTACTTGGTTCGGTAATCAATTGCTATCATATGGACTTTTGTATGGGTTATAACTTGGCTAAGGGTTGGGGGGGTAGGTAAAGAGGGATAGTTTGGCTACAAAAATTGACTTGACGACTAGATCATTGACCACATTATTTGTCTAACTTGGAATTTTCTTGCACAATTGAATTTCATCTTCATTTTCGTTCCTTTTATTCAACTTTTTCTTTTTGCTCTTTTTCTTTGTTTTTTCTATTTTTCTTGATCTTTCTTTATTCTTTCTTTCTTTTGCTTTTCTTTCTTTTCTTTTACTTTTCTTATTCTTCAAGCTAGACAAACTTCTTAATAATTATGAGTCATTCAAGTCACATTTTTGGGGTATTTTCAAAGGGTAAATTGTTGTAGGGATGGTGTGTCAACATGTGTTAAAATTTGAAAGAAATGGTTTAAGGCTCAAAGGGGTGATCTAGTGGTAAGGGTAGGCTTTTTAAGTGGTCTTAAACAAAACGGTGATCCTAATGCCATACTCATTTAGCAATCGACACTCAACTATATAGTCCTAAATGGACACCAAGCAAGTTCTAGGAATATAACTACACAACACACAAGAATTATAATCAAGGCTCAACATTTTAGAAAAGCATGTGGTGTTATGCACTTATTTAATTACTATGTTCTCATGCCAATCATGCCCAATTTTATTCACAAATGACACAAAATTTTCAAAAATTGCACATCATGCATCCATATCTCAAAGCAACTATCATGCTCATAATTGTTTTTACAAAAGAACATTTTCACCCAATTTCTATCAAATATGTCACACAAAAGCATTTTCATCAATCAATCATCCTTAGAAGTTGTTTAAATTAGAAAAACACATTCATGTCATTAAAGATCGGGAGATGTCACAAGTTGATAAATTTCCAAATTCTGCCACAATCACAAATATTCAAAATATTTAATATCATGCTTAGAACAAAGATTTAGCGGAGATGACTCGACAACTAGACCACTAACACGAACTAAAAAAACAAAACAAAATAAAGCACACTAAAGCATAAAACAAGAAAAATTTCAACTAACGACATACAATTGACTAACCCTCCTCACACTATTTCGAACTTAGTCCCTAAGCAAGAAATATAAAGCAAAATTGTATGAGTTGAGTTAAAGAAATGCAAATCTTGTTTTAGTCGAATTCCGGTGGTTCGGGCGATGGAGTTGGAGATGGATAGGCCGGCCCCCCTTGGGCATTGAAATAGTCACGTAATTTCTCTTCGCGACGCCTTTGTCGATCATGAAGCCTCTTTGGCGATATTCCATACGTGCCTACATCTTGCGTTGATCCTCCATGAATTGGAGTTGGGTGGCTTCAAAATCATACCTTGCATCCACATTAGGAGCAGGAGGCTCCCATTGCACGCCCTCCGGTACCGCTTCTCCTTCGGCGCTTGTTCCGGCCGCATGTTTGTCTTTCCTTCGCACCGCTCTTTAGCTCGCCTCAACTCTACTTCTTGTCTTGGTGATGCGCGCAATCTAGGCGGAATTGGTTCGCCGGGATGTTCTTCCACCCAATTATCGTGCTGGTATTTGCCCACAACTTTTTCCTTCCTCACATACCCTCCTATACTCAAGTGATCCATGTCTATCATTCGTGGCGGTTGAATCTGATACTTGCTTTCATCGAACTCCGGATCTTTTCGTGCCAAAAACAACACCAACCATCTGAATCCTTTCTTCTTTTGAGCTCTAGGAATCTGTTGGAGCAACTTTTTCAACCGGTACGCCAAATGCACTTGCTTATCCGGTTCCGTTGAGTGATCCAAAGCATGCAAAAGGAACAAATCCGACCGCGCTACTTTGTTATGCTCATGGCGTCCATAGAAGGTGTGGCCGTACCACTTAAGCAAGATTATGGTGGCAATATCCCGAACCTCTTTCAACTTGGAAATGTGTGAGTCGTAACTTGGTTTCCCCGATGCCTTATTCCATATCACGTTTGCATCAAAATCGCCCCCTTCCGGCAACTCTTTCATTCCTAAGTCGGTCAACGCAAAGTCTTGAAACAAGTTGATCATGGAATATTCCCGCTCCTTGCCATCCAACCGAAAGGTAATAGAAGTGTCGTTGGTGGGCTCAAGGGTGGTGAAGGATTCGTATGTGAGTGCTTCGCATTTCTCGTGGGGTATCCTTATCAACTTATCAAGAAAAAGGAATTGAATAATATCGTCCAACTTCTCATCAATGCCCAATTTCTCCATAGTCATCCAACAAATTTCATAGGCATCGGTGACACCAAGTTTCGTAAGCTTTTCATAGCGTTCACCCTCACTAACCGAACGGATTTCGAAGGGTGCCTTGTATTCCGTGAGAGAGCCTCGGAGGTGTTGTTTTCTTTGAAGCACGGATATCTCAGAGTGGAAGTTCTTCTTGAAATTCTTGCTCAATAGGAGGGATGGATTTTTTCTTGGAGGCTCGACTTGCTTTTGTATTCCGAGACATTGTAGAATGAGGAAAATGGTGTTTGGAAGTGTATTTAGTTTTAAGTTTGGCTTTAGTATGGTGGAGATAGAGCTTGGGGAATATTTGGCTAGAAGAAAGAGAATGGAGTTCTTGGCTATGGAGTTTGTTGCTAAAGAAGGAAAAGAAGTTGGAGAAGAAGAAGTGTTGGAGGTCTTTTTGTTGTAAAATTTCAAATGAATGAGAGGAGGGGTGGAGATCTTGCCATGTCATTAATATTTGTGAATTGTGTTTCTAATTGGAAGGCCAAGATTTAAACACCTCATCAATCCAAAAGTCTTAAAGCACCACCCAATAGGAACATTTCATTTAAACTCAAGCTCTCCTCTCATTGAGCTCCCCTTTTTTTAACAAGGAGCTCGAATCGAGCTCCTCAATGCAAATGAGAAGCTCGATTCGAGCTACACAATTGTGTAGCTCGAATTGAGCTTGCCATTTATCAATGGCAGCTCGATTCGAGCTGCTGTATGCCAAGGGGGAGGATTTTTTTTCCTCCTCTTTCGTCGTACCTACGCACACAAAACTCGAACATACCGGCGTTATCTCAAACAAAAAATGAAAAAAAAAATGCAACGATAAACACTTCAAACAACTAAAGAAAAACAACAAAAAGAAAAACATTAAATCGAACCTCTTGGGAATGCCTCCCAAGTGCGCTTGTTTCAAGTCGAAAGCTCGACCGTCGCACGGTGGACTCAAGTAGGAGTTGTGAAAGATATCTCATCTTCCACCCGGTTAGTCAAGGGTCCAAGAAACGGTTTGCATCGGTGGCCATTAACCTTGAAAGTCTCGCCCTTAGAAATCTCCAATTCCACCGCACCGTGATTCGCCACATTCCGGATTTTGAATGGGCCACTCCATCGAGATTTCAATTTACCCAGAGACAACCGCAAACGTGAATTGTAAAGAAGTACAAACGAACCAACCTCTAAGACCTTTGGGGAGATGTGAGCATCATGCCATCGCTACGTTTTCTCTTTATAGAGCTTGGCGTTCTCATATGCCATGAAGCGAAATTCATCTAACTCATTCAATTGAAGCAACCGCTTCTCCCCCGCCGCTTTAAAATCAATGTTCAACTTCTTTATTGCCCAATACGCTCGATGCTCAAGTTCTAATGGAAGATGACACGCCTTCCCATAGACAATACGAAACGGAGACATCCCAAGTGGAGTTTTTTAGGCCGTTCTATAAGCCCACAATGCATCATCCAATTTCAATGACCAATCTTTCCGGGATCCATTCACCGTCTTCTCGAGAATTCTTTTCAATTCACGGTTCGAAACTTCAACTTGGCCACTAGTTTGGGGGTGATAAGGAGTAGCGACTCGATGGTGCACATTATACTTTCTCATAAGAGCTCCAAATTGCCGGTTGCAAAAATGCGAGCCACCGTCACTAATAATCACTCTAGGAGTCCCGAAACGGTTCACTAACCTCTTTAGGAAGTTCAGTACCATCTTGGCGTCGTTAGTGGGCAAAGCCTCCGCTTCCACCCATTTCGAAACATAATCGACACACACCGAAATGTATTGGTTTTTCAATGAAACCGGAAAGGGCCCCATAAAATCAATTCCCCACACATCAAATATCTCCACTTCTTGAATCGAGGTCAAAGGCATCTCATCACGTTTGGATATGTTACCCACCCGTTGACACCGGTCACAATGGTCGACAAACTCCTTCGCATCCTGAAACAACGTAGGCCAAAAGAACCCGCTTTCAAGCACTCTAGCGGCGGTTCTTGCCGATCCATAATGGCCGGCTTCATGACAAGATGATAAAATAGGCATCATTTCTCCCAAGGCCACACACCGCCGTAGCATCCCGTCCCGACAAACTTTAAACAAGAAAGGTTCATCCCATAAGTACCTTTTAACGTCGGACAAGAACTTCTTTCTTTGATGAGATGTCATCCCCGGAGGCATGACTTCCGACGAAAGGTAATTGGCAAAATCGGCATACCACGGTGTTTCCACTTCCCGAATCATCATGAGCGTTTCGTCCGAAAAACGCTCATTAATCTCCACACCAATAGGAATTGGTTCCGGATTCTCGAATCTCGATTGGTGGTCCGCCACCACATTCTCCGTTCCTTTCTTGTCTCGGATCTCTATATCAAACTCTTGCATTAGGAGAATCCATCGAATAAGCCTAGGCTTTGCGTCTTGTTTAGTGAAGAGATATCTCAAGGCAGCATGATCGGTATAGATTATGGACTTCGATCTAAGAAAATATTGCCGGAACTTGTCCAAGGCAAAGACTACCGCCAACATCTCCTTCTCGGTAGTGGTATAATTGAGTTGAGCTCCCGCCATGGTCCAGCTAGCATAGTATATCACATGCACCTTCTTATCCTTTCTTTGACCCAATACGCATCCCAAAGCTTGGTCGCTTGCATCACACATAAGTTCAAAGGGCAAACTCCAATCCCGAGATGAAATAATAGGTGCGGTCACAAGAGCCTCTTTTAATTTCTCAAAGGCCTCATGACACTCCTTGGTAAAATCAAAAGGAGAATCTTTCACTAACAAACTTGTGAGGGGCCTTGCAATAGATGAAAAATCCTTAATGAACCGTCGATAAAAACCCGCGTGGCCCAAGAATGCCCGGACCCCTTTAACCGTGACCGGAGTAACTAGCTTCTCAATAACCTCCGTCTTCGCTCTATCAACCTCGATACCCGCTTCCGAGATCCTATGCCCAAGCACAATACCCTCTTCTACCATAAAATGGCACTTCTCCCAATTAAGCACCAAGTTGGTCTCCTCACATCGTGTCAACACTCGCTCAAGATTAGCCAAGCAACCATCAAATGAATCACCAAAAACGGAAAAATCGTCCATAAATACCTCCATTATGTCCTCCACCATATCATTGAAGATTGAGGTCATGCAACGTTGAAAGGTTGCGGGGGCATTACACAATCCAAATGGCATCCGTCTATAAGCAAAAGTACCGTAGGGGCAAGTGAACGTTGTTTTCTCTTGGTCATCGGGAAAGATCAATATTTGGTTGTAGCCGGAGTATCCATCGAGAAAGCAATAGTACTTGTGACCCGCCACCCTTTCAAGCATTTGATCAATGAATGGTAGCGGGTAGTGGTCCTTTCTAGTCTCCGCGTTCAACCTTCGATAGTCAATACAAACTCTCCACCCGGTAACCGTTCTTGTTGAGATTTGTTCCCCTTTCTCGTTCTCTACTACCGTTATTCCTCCCTTCTTAGGTACGCATTGAACCGGACTAACCCAACCACTATCGGAAATCAGATAAATAATCCCGGCGTCTAGAAGCTTCACTATTTCCTTGTGCACAACCTCCTTCATGTTGGGGTTCAATCTTCTTTGCCTTTGAGTACACTTCTTGGCTTCATCCTCAAGGTGGATCTTGTGCATCACCACTTGAGGACTTATGCCTCGAATGTCGGAGATTTGCCACCCCATGGCTAACACATGCTCTTTCACTACTTGCACAACCCTCCTCTCTTGATCCTTAGAAAGCTTGTTCGAGATGATTATCGGCAAGGTCTCATTCTCCCCAACAAAGGTATACCGAAGATGAGACGGAAGTGGCTTCATCTTAACAATTGGCGGTAACTCGGAAGATGGTGGAGTCACCCCATTGCTCTTGTTCAAATTCTCCGGCTTAGGTTCATCCTCTTTGGTGTATTCATCATCCACAATCCCGGAATGAAACAAAACTTGAGAGATTTGTTGAGGACAAATTTCTACCCTCTTTGCTTCGTTCAACACTTGCGCATTCTCTCGGAGTTGCTCTTCCCCTATCTCATCAATCACATCTATCCTCATGCAATCCTCCTCCTCGATGGTACCCCTAATACCCTTCTTCATATCAAACACAACCGTTTCTTCATCAATCTGCAAGGTCAATTTCCCACCATGCACATTAATTAAAGCTCTTCCGGTGTTCATGAAGGGTCGCCCCAAGATCATTGGACACTCCTTATCAACCGCATAGTCCAAGATAACAAAATCAACCGGAAAGATGAATTTATCTACCTTGACAAGCACATCCTCAACAATCCCAAACGGCCTTTTCAACGAATGATCCGCTAGTTGGAGTACCATAGAGGTGCTTTTCACGGTTTGGTCTCCATAAAGTGTCCTAAAAAGAGTTAAAGGCATAAGATTAATGCTAGCACCAAGATCACATAGGCAATTTATAGAACTCATATTTCCTATAGTGCAAGGTATAGAAAAACTCCCTGGGTCCTTCAACTTAGCCTGTAAATCATTCAAAATAATGGAGCTACACACTTCCGGAATGGGAACCGTTGCGCCACTATCCCAACTTGTTTTGTTGGTGATGATATCCTTCAAGAACTTAGCATATTGTGGCATCTCACGTAGTGCATCTGCCAAGCTAAGATTAATTTGCAACTTCTTGAAAATCTCAAGGAACTTATTAAATTTTTCGTTCCCTTGAGCTTTCCTTAACCGGCTTGGAAATGGGACCGGTGGTACAAACGGTGGTGGCGGTGGCAGCCTCACATAAGGCTCTTCAACCTCGATAGCCACTTCCTCATGCTCCCTTGGTAACTCTTGGCTTGAGCTTGCTATATCAATCACAATTTGAGGCTCATCCTCCTCAACGACATGCTTCTTCCCATTGGCTTTCTCAAGGTTTCTCCCACTTCGGAGCTCTACCGCCTTAACATGTTCTCTAGGGTTATTCTCCATAGTGGATGGCAATCCCCCTTGAGGTTTACCTTAAAGTGAGATAGCCATTTGAGAAATTTGGGTTTCCAAATGATGAATAGTGGAAGCTTGGTTCTTCTCCCTTTGCTCATTTTTTCTAATTTCTCAAGTACCTTGGCAAGCACATTTCTCTGATCCGTATTCCGTGGTTGTTGGAAACCGGGAGGATATTGTGGTCTACCACCGAATTGTTCCCATGGTTTGGGTTTCCTTGATAGTGACCTTATTGTTGTGGAGGCCTATTGTTGCTTTGGAAGCTTGAACCCGCTTGATTAGACCCTTGAGCATTGCCTTGTCCCTCTTGATTTCTCCACCCGAAATTTGGATGATTCCTCCATCCGGGGTTATAAGTGTTGGAATAAGGATCATTGGCTTGCCTTTGACCCCCGATATAGTTCACTTGCTCACTCATACTTTGCCCCGTAACTAGGCATTCTCCCCCCGAATGGTTGAAATCACCACAAAACTCACACCCGACTTGAACATAAGCCACCAGAGCATTTCTAGGCGCAACTTGTTTCTTCAAAGCATCCGATTGTGCTTGGAGTGAAGCATTTTTTCCTTGATAGCCTCCATCTTTCTAACTTGGTCAAGCGTCATTACCGACTTTTGACTAGCCGGTGCCCTTCTATCCATGGGCCCCCATGTGCTACTAACCATGGCCAACTTTTCTACCAACTCAAGAGCCTCTTCATACGTCTTTTGCATCAAAGACCCCCCCGAAGCCGCATCAATAGTAGCTCTAGTGGTGACATTCGTTGCATCATAAAAAATTTGAATCACATGCTCCTTGTTAAGCTTATGATGGGGGACACTTCTTTGTAAATCCTTAAAACGCTCCCAAGCTTCATAGAGCGACTCCCCGTCGAATTGCACAAACTCGAGAATGTCTTTGGTTAGCTTTGTTGTCTTGCCATGTGGAAAGTACTTGTTAAGAAAAGCTTGAGCTAACTCCCGCCAAGTATGGATCGATTCATTAGGTAGAGATTGGAGCCACAAACTAGCTTTATCCCTCAAAGAGAAGGGGAACATCCGGAGCTTGATTTGGTCCGCGGTTATCCCATGAAACTTGAACGTGTTAATAACCCCCAAGAACTTGGCTATTTGTGCATTTGGATCCTCATGTTTCAACCCATAAAAGCACAACGGTTCTCCAAGAGTTGGATAGTACTAGGCTTGATCTCAAAAGTCGTCGCTTGAACCGGCATAGCGAAACATCCGAACGTGGCATTATCCACATCCGGCAAGAAGAACTCGCCCAAAGTTTGCCTCGGTTGATTTTGCACTTGCGGTTGCACCCGAGGGCAAACTTCCCTTGGTCGCTCTTGTTGCCTTTGTTGATTCACACTCTCAAGTGGAGGAGGGGGTGGATATTGTTGTTCCCCTTCATCCACTAGAGGATTGAATCCTTCTTCTACTTCATAATCATGCCCGACACCCTCCATAACTAAAGGAATTCGGGCTCTTCTTCTCACGCCTCTTTCGTAACTACCGAGATCCTCTTGGAAAGGTTCTAGTAGGAGATTAGCACGTCGTGTATTATGCATACACAAAGGGTAAATTCCTACACAAACAAAGACAAGAGAACCGAGCGTAAATCACGAAAACACGCAAGATGAATCAACAAAAAGTAAAAACAGAAAATAACGCTAACTCGACCGAATTTCAAAATACTTTCAATCAATTAAACGCAACCTAGTCCCCGGCAACGGCGCCAAAAACTTGTTGAGAATAAACCCAACTCGTAGTAAATCCGGAAGTCGGATGTCGATCCCACGAGGACTAAAGGTTTAAAGTGAGTGAATTACGATCTTGAATTTCAATTAGGAAAGCAACAATTAAAGATTGATTTAGGTAACAAATTCTAACAACTAACAATTAACTAACAAAGAACTTGCAATAAGCAACTAAGAAACACTAATTATCAAAGATGTAAATCAATAAAAGGGAAACGTCAAGGGATTGGTAATCCCACCTAGGTTATGCATTTCATGGTTGGTCAAATTGGAAGTTGCTAAGGACCGAGCAAGGTCTAAAACATCATTCCCGCTCTCTCGAGCCTTAAAGAATGACAAAACCACTATCTAATCATCTAATCAATACAAGATCACTCTCGTGTCACACGGAAAAACCAAATCATTAGCTAGCGATTACTCAATCCATTCTAGGGCCACCTAGGTTCAAACCCACTCTCGTGGTGCTCAAAAATCTAGGTTTTCAATCCTATTAGTCAATCTAATCAACCACCTCTCGGTGTATCAATCGAACTCTAAACAAGACTAAGGTAGCTAATCCTAATAAAGCAATAAGCAATAGGAGTGAAACATAAGCATACAACACTAAGACACAACCAATCAATAAAACCCTAGGTCATCATACCAACCCCCTAACCAGGGGGGTTTAGCCACTCATACTTAAAGCAACACAAGCAATCAATGAATAAGAGTAATAGAGCATTAGAAAGTAAAGATGGGTTACCTTAATTAAATGAGTAGGGCAATAAATCACAAGAGATAATGAAGATTCAATAATAAATAAGCTTGCAATAATAATGAAGATCTTGTTCATACAAAGCAAATAAAAGCTTCAAGAGCTTCAACAATGGAAGAAGTTATGGAGGAATTAATTCTAAAGAGATTCTATTCTAAGAAAAGTAATAGCAAAAGAGAATAATTCTCTAGAGTAAAGTTGTGACCTAAAAATAGAGATAATGTTGTTTTTATAGGACCCACAAAAGAGGAAAGGAAAACATTCATTACACAAGTGTTGGGTCCAAAATGGCAAATGAATCAAGCCTTGTTGTTGTTTGAAATCAATCACCCCCCCCCCTTTTTCCTTCTTGGCTCGAATCGAGCTCACTCTAGCCAAGTGAGGAGCTCGATTCGAGCTCAATCAATCTGAGTTCAGATTGAGGTGGCTTGAATCGAGCCACACTGGGAGCAGGTAAGCTCGATTCGAGCTCACTCTTCTTGCTCCAAACCGCTGCCTTCAAACCTTCGTAACTTGTTGTAGACATGTCCGTTTGAGTCGATTCTTGAACCGTTGGAAAGCTTGGGACGTGTACTTTAACTTTCATGAAGAACACGAATTCATTTGAAGCTTCTAGCTGGTCCAAATTAGTCAAATAATGCACAGGGGTCAGCTTTTCAGATTTGCAAATGAGCTTCCGCATCTCTTTTGTCGACTTTTCCAACTTTTGCACCAAAATACTTCCACAATGCTCTCAAGTACCTGAAATAATAAAACACGTAATAAGGCATTCGGAATACCATAAAACCGTGATAAAATATAATGAAAACATGCGGAAAAGACACTCTAAATAGGAGTAAAATACTCCTATCAACGACCCGTTAAAGAGACTTGAGACAACGCATATTAATCTTTCCTTTCACGCACACTTTCTGTAATGTAACGAACAATTATTAGGTAATCGGAACAACGCGTTAAAGAGACTCAAGTCAGGGCATACGAATGGAACCTCTTTTTCGCGCACACTTTCTGCAATATAAACTAACTATTCTTAGGTAATCGAAACTACACTTTAGAGAGATTTGAGACGAGGCATACTAATCAAACCTTACTTTTCACGCAGTCTTTGCGTAATATAACCTAACCTTGCTTAGGATATCCGAACGACGCGTTAAAGAGATTTGAAATGGAACATATTAATCTCGCCTCACTTTTTATGTATAAATTGCATAATATAACCTAACCATGCTTAGATAATCCGAACGACGCGTTAAAGAGACTTAAGATGGGGCATACTATTCTTGCCTCATTTTTCATGCACACTTTACGTAATGTAACCTAACCATGCTTAGTTAAGTGGAAAGACACAATAAAGAGACATGAGTCGGGGTATACGAATCTAGCCTAATTCGTTGCGCACACTTTCTGTAATATAACCTAACCATGGTAATCAGAATGATGCGTTAAAAATACTTGAGACGGTGCATACTAATCTAACCTCATTTTTCAATCACACTTTGTATAATATAACCTAACCATAATTAGGTAATTAGAACGACGCGTTAAAGAGACTTGAGATAGGGCCTTCTAATCTAGACTCATTTTCAGGCACACTTTGCATAATATAACAAAACCATAATTAGGTAATTCAAACAGCATGTTAAAGAGACTTGAGAAGGGGCATAATAATATAGCCTAACGTTTCATGCATACTTTTTGTAATGTTATCTAGCCATGCTTAGGTAATGGGAATGCCGCGTTAATGAGACTTGAGTCGAGGCATACGAATCGAGCCTTATTTGTCACTCACATATTTTGTAGTATTGTTTAACCATTCTTAGGCAATTAGAAAAATGCGTAAAGAGATTTGAGCTGGGGCATACTAATCTATCTTTAATTTTCACGGACCCTTGTATAATATAACCTATTCATCCTTAGGTTATCCGAGTGACGCGTTGAAGAGACTTATGAGGGGACATGCTAATCTAGTGTAACTATTCATGCATAAATTGCATAATATAAATGCTTAGGTATTACGAACGACGCATTCAAGAGACTTGAGACAGGACATACTAATCTAGCGTCACTTTTCATGCACACATTGCATATTATAACCTCACCATTCATAGGTAATCCGAACGACGCGTTAAAGAGACTTGAGATGGGAAAAAGTAATCTAGCCTCACTTTTCATGCACACATTGCATAATATAACCTTACCATGCTTAAGCGATTTCTAAACGACGTGTTAAAGATACTTGAGATGAGACATACTAATCTACCATCTTTTTTCACTCACACTTTAAATAGGGTTAATTACATATAAAATAATGACCTTTGCACCAAGTTCCAAAAATAACATTACCTTTAAAATGTGTCAATTATAGACACCACCTTTCATTTTTTTTAATTTCATCATGGGCACATAATTTGGTGAAATTTTGCTGACTTATGAGACTTGAGACTTGACATACTAATCTAGCCTCACTTTCCGAGCATATTTTGTGTAATTGAACCTAACCATGCATAGGTTATCAGAACAACACGTTAAATAGACTTGAGAGAGGGCATACTAATCTAGCCTCTTTTTTTCACTCACATTTTGCATAATATAACCTATCCGTAATTAGGTAATTAGAACGACCCGTTAAAGACACTTGCGATAGGGCATACTAATCTAGCGTCAATTTCACGCACACTTTGCATAATATAACCTAACCATAAGTAGGTAAACAAATGACGCGTTAAAGAGACTTGAGATAGGGCATACTAATCTAATCTCAATTTCACGCACACATTGCATAATATAACATACCCATAATTAGGTAATATAAACGGCGCATTAAAGAGACTTAAGACGGGACATACTAACTAATGTAGCGTTACTTTTGACGCAAACATTGCATAATATAACCTAACCATGCTTAGGTAATCCAAACGACGCGCTAAAGAGACTTCAGATAGGACATTCTAATCTAGCCTCACTTTTTTACGCACACATTGCATAATATAACCAACGACGCGTTGAAGAGTCTTGATACTTGACATACTAATCTAGCCTCACTTTACATGGTCTTTGTGTACTTTATCCTCTCCATGCTTAGGTTATTGAACGACGCATTCAACAGACTATAGATGGGGCATACTAATCTAGCCTTTTTTTCACTCGCACTTTGGAAATTAGGACGACGCTTTTAAGAGACTTGATACATGGTATACTAATATAGCCTTAATTTTCACGCACACTTTGCATGAGACAACCATACCATACTTAGGTAATTAGAACAACGCGTTAAAGACACTAGAGCCGGGGCATACTACCTAGCTTCCCTTTTCACGCACACATTGTGTAATTGTAACTAAGCATGCTTAGGTTATCTGAAGGATGCATTAAACAGACTTGAGATGACATACTAATCTACCATCACTCTTCATGCATAAATTGCATAATATAACCTAATAATGCTTAGGTAATATGAACGACGCGTTAAAGACACTGGAGACGGGACATACTAATCTAGCGTAACTTTTCACGCACACATCGCCTATTATAAGCTAACCATGCTTAGGTAATCCGAACGACGCGTTAAAGACATTTAAGACGAGACATACTAATTAAGCCTTACTTTATCAGACATACTTTGCATAATATAACCTAACAATGCTTAGGTAATGCAAACGACGCGTTAAAGAGACTTTAACTTTTCGCGCACACATTGCATAAATTAGAAGAAAATAACCTAGCCATGTTTACGAAATCTAAACGACGCGTTAAAGACACATAAGACATGCATACTAATCGAGCCGCATTTTTCATGCACACATTACATAATATATCCTAACCATGCGTTGATAAGTGGAACGACGCATTAAAGAGAAATGAGTAAGGGTATACTAATCTAGCCTCATTTTTTAAAACACTTACCGTAATATAACCTGGCCATGCTTAGGTAATCGGAACGACGCGTTAAAGAGACTTGAGACAGGGCATACTAATCTAGCCTTATTGTTCATGCACACTTTGTGTAATATAACTTAACCATAATTAGGTAATACTAAACAAAGCGTTAAAGAGACTTTAGACATGACATAGTAATCTAGCGTAATTTTTCACGCACAAATTGTATATTATAACCTAACTATGCTTAGGTAATAGAAACGACGCGTTAAAGAGACTTGAGATAGGACATACAAATCTCGCCTCAATTTTCATGCACACTTTACGCAATGTAACCTAACCATGTTTAGTTAAGCGGAACGACGCATTAAAGAGACATGAGCCGGTGTATACTAATCTAGCCTTTCTTTTTGCGCAAAACCTAACTGTGATCAAGTAATTGGA
Source organism: Mercurialis annua (assembly GCF_937616625.2). NCBI lineage: Eukaryota > Viridiplantae > Streptophyta > Magnoliopsida > Malpighiales > Euphorbiaceae > Mercurialis > Mercurialis annua. The sequence continues at coordinate 29,251,675 of NC_065576.1, forward strand.
ATGCCGCGTTAAAGAGACTTGATACGGGGCATACTAATCTAACCCCATTTTTCACTCACACTTTCTATTAAATAATCTAACCATAATTAGGTAATTAGAATGACGTGTTAAAGAGACACGAGATAGGGCATAATATAGCCTAGCCTTAATTTTAATGTACACTTTGCATAATATAACCTAACAATAATTTGGTAATTAGAACGACGCAATAAAGAGACATAAGACGAGAAACACTAATATGGCCTCACTTATCCCGCACACATTGCATATTACAACCTAACTATGCTTATGTAATCCGAACGATGCGGTAAAGAGACCTAACACGGGACACACTAATCTATTCTCACTTTTCACTCTCCATGATTAGGTTATCTGAAGAACGCGTTAAAGAGACTTGAGACGGGACATACTAATCTAGCGTCACTTTTCATGCATAAATTTCATAACATAACCTAGTAATGCTTAGCTAATTCGAACGACGATTTAAAGAGACTTGAGATGGGACGTACTAATTTACCCTTACTTTTCACGGATACATTGCGTAATATAACCTAACAATGGTTAGGTAATCCAAACGACGCTTTATAGAGGCTTGAGACTTGATATTATAATCTAGCGCCATTTTTCACGCATAAGTTGTATAATATAACCTAACGATGCTTAGGTTATACAAATGACGTATTAAACATACATAAGACGGGGCATACTAATCTAGCCTCATTTTATATGCACACTTTGCGTAATATAACCTAACCATACTTTGGTAATCCAAACAACGCGTTAAAAAGTCTTGAGATAGGACATACTAATCTAGCATCACTTATCACGCACAAATTGCATATTATAAGCTACCCATGCTTAGCTAATCCAAACGACTCGTTAAAGAGATTTAAGTCATGACATACTAATCTGCCCTACCTTTTCACGCACACTTAGCGTAATATTACCTATCCATTCTTAGGTAATCCTAACGTCGCGTTAAAGAGACTAGATACTTTATATACTAATCTAGAATCTCTTTTCATGCACACTTTGTGAAACTGAACCTACTATGCTTAGGTAATCGCAATGACGCTTTAAAAAGACTTAAGTCGGGGCATATAAATCGAGCCTCATTTTGAGTGCACACTTTGCATTGTATAACCTAACCATGCTTAGGTAATCACAACGACGCGTTAAACAGATTTGAGACATGGCATACTAATCTAGCCTCAATTTTCACGCACAATTTGCATAATATTACCTAACTATAATTAGGTAATTAGAACGATTCATTGAAGAGACTTGACCCCGGACCTACTAATCTAGCCTCACTTTTCTCGCATATATTGCATATCAACCTAACCATGCTTAGTAATCGGAACAATGTGTCAAAGAGACTTGAGGCAGGGAAAACTAATCTAGCCTCAATTTTCTTAAACACTTTGCATAAAATAACCTGACCATAACTAGGTAATTAGAACGAAGCATTAAAGAAAAAGCATACTAATCTAGCCTCAATCTTTCACGCATACTCTATGTAATGTAACCTTACAAAACTTAGGTAATCGGAGAAACGCGTTAAAAAGAATTGAGTCAGGGCATACGAATCGAACGTCATTTTTCGCGCACACTTTTCACAATATAAATTTAACCATGCTTATGTAATCGGAACGCCGCTTTAAAGAGCTTGGAGATGGGACATACTAATATAGCCTCAATTTTCACGCACCCTTTAAGTAAAATAACCTAACCATGCATAGGTTATCCGAACGACCCGTTAAAGAGACTTTAGACGGGCCATACTAATCTAACTTGACTTTTTATGCATAAATTGCATAATATAACCTAACCATGATTAGGTAATCCGAACAACGCGTTAAAGAGACGAAGGGGCACACTAATATTGCCTCATTTTTCATGCAAACTTTACATAATGTCGCCTAACCATGCTTTGTCTAAGCAGAACGACATGTTAAACAGACATGAGTCGGGATATACTAATCTAGCCTCATTTTTTGCGCACACTTTCTGTAATATAACCTAACCATGCTTAGGTAATCAGCATGACGCGTTAAAGAGACTTAACATAGGGCATACTAATATAGCCTCTATTTTCACACACACTTTTCATAATATAACCTAACCATAATCAGGTAATTAGAACGACGCGTTAAACAGACTTGAGACGGGGCATACTAATCTAGCCTTACATCTCACGAACACTTTGCTTAATATAACCTAACCATGCTTAAGTAATCCTACCGTCGCGTTAAAGAGAATTGATATACTAATCTAGCATCTATTTTCATGATCAGTTTATGAAATTGAACCTAACCATGCTTAGGTTTTCAAAACGACGCGTTAAAGAGACTTGAGACGGGCATACTACTCTACCCTCTTTTTTCACTCACACTTTGCATAATATAACCTAACCATAATTAGGTAATTAGAACGATCTGTTAAAGAGACTTGAGAAATGGCATATTGATCTATCCTCTATTTTCATGCACACTTTGCATAATATAACCTAACCATAATTAGGTAATTAGAAAGAAGCGTTAAAGAGACTTGAGCAGGGACATACTAATCTAGCCTCTCTTTTCACGCACACTTTTCATTATGTTACCTAACCATGCATAGGTAATCGGAATTACGCGGTATAGAGACTTGAGCCGGGGCATACAAATCAAGTCTAATTTTTGGCGCACACTTTGCGTAGCATAACCTAACCATGCTTAGGTAATCATAACGACATGTAAAAGATATTTAAGACAGAGCATACTAATCTAGCCTCACTTTTCATGCATAAATTGTATAATATGATCTAACAATACTTAGGTAATCTGAACGACCCGTTAAAGTGACTTGAGACGAGACATACTAATCTAGTGTCACTTTCCCCACATACATTGCATATTAATAGCCTAACCATGCTTAGGAAATCCGAACGACACGTTAAAGAGACTTGAGACTTGGCATACTAATATATTCTCAATTTTCACGCACACTTTGCATAATATAACCTAACCATAATTAGGTAATTAGAAGGATGCGTTAAACAGACTAAAGACTGGGCATACTAATCTAGCCTAACTTTTCACATACACTTTCAATAATGTTACCTAACCATGCTTAGTTAATCGAAACAACGCGTTAAAGAGATTTGAGTCGAGGCATATGAATCAAGCGTCATTTTTTGCGCTCATGTTTTGTATTATAACCTAACCATGCATAGATAATCAAAACGACGCGTTATAGAGATTTGAAACAGGGCATACTAATCTTGCCTCACTTTTCACGCACGCTTTGCGTAATATAACCTAACCATGCTTAAGTTATCCGAATGACGCGGTTAAAGAGACTTGAGACGTCACACACTAATCAAGCGTCACTTTTCACTTTTCATCCAAATGAAGCACTTTGAAGTACTACCCCAATTTGATTTTTAATTTTAAGTAGCACCCCAATTCCAATTGAAATTTGCATTGGATGTCCAATTAGGCTTGACTGCCCAGTTTGGTATTAATTGCTTAACATTAACATTTTCATTTCCTTAAAGTAATCCTCAATTCTCTTTGTACCTTGCCTTAGGTATTGAAGTTTTGGGTACATCTCTCTTTGATAATACGAAGGTACAAATCTTCTTTTCATCACATCTTTAAAAGCTACCCACTTCTGCGCCGAGCTACTACCATTTGTTCAGTAAAATGACTAACCACTAACTTCATATGATTCTCATAAGAAAATTTATGTCAATCAAAAATCAGATCTACCTTTTTCTCCCACTCCAAATAAGCTTAAGGGTTAGTCTTACCGGTAAAATTGGGTATTTGAAATATTATGCTACCTAAATTTTTATCCACATCGTCGTGATTATAATGCCAATCGCTACCATAATGACAACCTTGATTGCCTTTACCAATTTCGTATTTCTCCTCGCACTATGACCAGCAACAAATCCTCTACCTAAATTAGGCTCATGTCCATCAAATTCATCATAATCGCCATAGTCAGCGCGTTATTGATGCCCATAATTATGAAATCCCATGTTCACTCCTACATTAGGTGCATTCTCTCTCCCATTTATTGCATTTGCACCCAAATTTGGAGCATTTTTCTTCACTAGCCGATTTGCAAGTCTGCTTAATAAGCTCCATTCTTTATAATCGTTCTACCAGATTAGCCATACTCCTTTGTACCCTTTCATTTTCATGACATTATGCTAAAGGGATACCTTCATGAGGTAATCTAGTTGTATCATCACCAACATGTTCACCTATCAATCCACTCGACATAGTGACCTGGAAAAGAATGATAGAAAAGAATTGCGAAGAGAGAAAAAATTGTTAGATAAACAGATTCCTCACACACTCCCTCACGTATTTGCACTCAATAGATGGGGATGCTCACTCGTGTTTAACACACAAAAATAATGATCTCACAAAGCTTAAGTCACACCACTCAAGCTTTATATCAAGTATTCTTATGTGAATCAATTCAACTACAAATTTCCAACCAACCCTTATGAAAATACTAATAATCAAGTATTAAAAAAAAGGTCAAATGTTGTAAAAAGGCCAAATCTTTCATGAAATTTTCACAAAAGTCTAAACCTTTAAATTTTATCCAATTTGTCCTAAAACGCATTATTTCTTTTCAATTTTGTCTAACCTTCTATTGCTAATCAATTTTGCTGATGGGGCGCCTACGCGGCGTGGCACACAATGTGCCACCATGATAATTATTATGTTAAAGTGCAAATAAATTCTTCTATTTTTAAAAGAATATTTACAATCTCAAACTTTAAATCATTTCAACTTAACTATTAAAATTTAATTAAAAACAAATAACTCAATCAAATCTAAATAGTTTTATTAAAAATAATTTAATCGTTTCTTAATATTTTTATCGTACTCCTCCGAGTTCCACCGCCAGCACTGTTTTATGGCCGCTTCAATTTTTTCCAATTGTCCCTACCAACACTGTCAGATTTGTTTTTTCAGTTACCGTTCTTCCCAAATGAAAGAACAAATATTTATTTTCTCAATTAATAAAACCTAAATAAATATAATGAAAACTTAATTAAATAAAATAAAAAAATTCAATAAAAAATTCAATTAATTTAATTTTTTTTTTTAAAAACAATTAAAAAAAATTAAACCAGTTGAAATGGGTACATCTTCTCCGATGAACCCAGTTCAACTGGTTTCATCATGTTCTTCCGAAATGGGAAGAACAGAGAAGAACCAGAATCATCTATTTCTTCCCATATGGAATATCTGGGATGTTATTCTTCCCAAACTGGAAGGAACAGATCCAGGAAGAACAAATGAACCCAGTGGAACTGGGTTCATTGGAAAAGATGAACCCAGTTCAACTGGGTTGTTAAATTGTTTTTTTTATTTTTAGTTTTAAAAAATATTAAAATTAAATTAAAATTAAATTTGTTTTATTTTATATATGGCCTAACTACTCGACAACCCCCCCCCCCCCATCCACCCCACCTTTATTCCCTTTTGCAAATATATCTCGACGTAGAAATTTCTCCAATTTTATCCTAATTTTATGTTTTAATTGTACCCTAAAACTAAATTGACCTCTTTTTACTTGAAAAAAGATTTAAAATAACCCTCCATTTTAAACCTATATTTCAATTAGACCATAATATTACTAATAATATAAAAAATGAAAAATTATGTTAAACATTTTTATAAGTGAAAAGAGGTCAATTTAATGATTTGGGGTACAATTGACCATAAAAGGGCAAATTAAGGTAAAATTGGAGAAATTCCTACGCCACGGTATATTTGCAAAAGGGGCTAAAGGTAGGGTGATTTTGAGTGATTAAGCCTTTATTTAATTGAAATTTAATTATAATTAGTTAGGTTTTATTAATTGACAAAATAAATTTAACAACTTTAAGTTCTTAATGAAATTAATTAGTTTGATTTACTTAATAGAATTCAAACATTTAATTAGTTTAATAGAGTTTTGATTTATGAAATGTGCTAAAAAATTTATAAATATAAAATTGGTAAGTTTTTTAAACATTATGATTTTATTTTAAATTTAACCTAATAATTCTCATGGTGGCACATTGTGTGGCATGTCACGTAAACGCCACATCAGCAAAATTGATTACAATTGAGGATTGGACAAAATTGAAACGAAATAATGCGTTTTAGGACAAATTGGATAAAATTAAAAGGTTTCGACTTTTGTGAGATTTTATAAAAGATTTGGCCTTTTACAACATTTGCCGTAAAAATGCAGTATATATCAAAAAAAATTGCAAATGTGGACCCAGATCAAAGAAAACATAATTAAAAGAACGAAAAACTCAAACTGAATCAAATGACAAATTAAAAAAATAAGTAGATGCAAGAATGTCTGGAAAAGAATAAAAAGGTAAAGAAAAGTAATTTGGTAAATAATCAAAGAAAATCCTGTATGAGTTTGTAATGATTCAAAACAATTGAAAACAACCTAAGAGGCAATGGACATACTAAATAAAGATTATAACCTGTCTGAAAACATTAATCTGATTTGAAAAGATCTTATATGGTATTAATCCTTTCAAATTCAAAATTTACAAATAAATAAGTCAAAACAAGTTTATAGGCAAAATCAAATTCCCTTTAGATTAGGAAATAAACATTATGACTTGATTTTCAAATAATAACCCCTACAATGCTCTTGATTACAGCCTACAAATACTACAAAACTTCACTTGCACAAATTAAATTATGAAATCAAACATACAAATATACTAACTGATGGATACCGAATCAAAACATGAAATAAATAGATCACCAACCTGATTTGCAAGAGTCAATTCTCTGATTTCAAATGATACGAACCTTCAGCGATAGTCTATACGAATCCTTAATGCAAAGCTCAAGAACCCATATAATCACTAACCTAAAAAACCCAATACCTATCTGGTTCAAAACCCTAGGATCACTCTAGATCAAATTATAATGATCATGTAGGATTAGATACTTAAAGATTAAGCCTTTTAAAATCGTTATTACTAGTACGCCACAAAGATTGATCAGATCTTTGATAAGAGAAACGAATTAAATATGAATACAAGAATAAAATAAAGGTTATAATCTGTTTGTAAAACACTAAAACAAAGTATTTATAATGTCTCAGTCGCCAATGTCTTTGAATATTAGCACAGCCTTGTATATAGCTATTTAAGGTCTCTTGAAGCTCCTTGGCTCGTGACCTTGTAATTGGTCCTTGGGATAAACTCAAGGGGTCTTGGACATGCATTCTGCCTCTTCATCAAGCCAATCAAAGTCAGCATCTTCAAGTTTTTGAAGTCCTAGCCCTTCCGTAACATTCCCTCCTTCTTTTGGATTATTCGTCCTCCAATTAAATACCTGTAAATAGTTTAAATTCAAAATAATAAACCCTAATCTTCAATATTATACAAAGCCAATTCTTCATAATCTTCATTTGAAATGCTTTAAATATCAGCACAACCTTGTATATAGCAATTTAAGGTCTCTTTAAGCTTCTTGGCTCGTGACCTTGTAATTGGTCCTTGGGAAAAACTCAACGGGTCTTGGATATGCAGTTTGCCCTCTTCATCGAGCCCATCAAAGTCAGCATCTTCAAGCTTTTGGAGTCATAGCCCATCCTTAACATTTCCTCCTTCATATGGATGATTCGTCCTCGAATTAAATACCTGTAAATAGTTTAAATTCAAAATAATAAACCCTAATCTTCAATATGAACTTGGAATATATTATACAAAGCCAATTCTTCAGAATCTTCATTTGAATTTCTTTGAATATTAGCACAACCTTATGTATAGCCATTTAAGATCTCTTGAAGCTTCTTGGCTCATGACCTTGTAATTTCTTGGAATAAACTCAACGGGTTTTGGATATGCATTCTTCCCTCTTCATCAAGCCCATCAAAATCAGCATCTTCAAACTTTTAGAGTCCTAGCCCATCCGTATCATTCCCTCCTTATTTTTGATGATTCCTCCTCGAATCAAACTCATCGCCTACATCAAATGGAGTTATATTAGCAACATTGAATGTATCACAAACATTATACTCACCATTTAAATCTATTTTGTAGGCATTATTATTGATTCTCTCTAGCACTTGAAATGAACCATGTCCCCTTGGACTCAATTTTGACTTTCTTTGGTTCAGAAATCTTTCCTTTCAAAAATGAACCCAAACTTAATCATTAGATTTGAAAATAATGCGCCTTTTGCCTTTATATATTTGCCTAGCCACATTTTCATTTCGCTTCTCAATTCTTTCTTTCACTTGTTTTTGCATCTTTTGAACCAAATCAGCCTTAGAAATACCATCTGGATTAACAAGGTTAGTCACAGGCAAAAAATTTAAATCAATTAGAGACAATGGATTAAAACCATACACAATTTCAAAAGGTAAAGTGTGTGTAGAGCTATGAACACCCCTTTTATATGTAAATTGGACATATGGTTATAAATCCTCCCCATATTTTAAATTCTTAGAAATTAAAGAGCGAAGCAATTGCACCATGGTTCTATTAATCACCTCAGTTTGCCCATCTGTTTGTGGATAGTAAGTAGTAGAAAATAGTAACTTAGTACCCAATTTAGCCTAAAAACACGCCAAAAATGAATAAGCAATTTTGTGTCCCTATAACTAATAATTGTCCTAGGTATCCCATGCAAACGCACAACTTCTCGAAAGAATTAATCAGCGATATGGCAAGCATTATCAGTTCTATGGCATGATATAAAGTGCGCCATCCTGCTAAAACGATCAACCACAACAAAAATACTATCCTTACCCTTCCTAGTTCTTGGCAAACCAAGTACAACGTCCATATACAAATCTGTCCAAGGCATATTAGGTATGGCTAAAGGTGTATATAAGCCATAAGGTTTCATTTTTTACTTAGCTTGCATGCAAACAATACATTGACTACAAACTTTATGAACATCTCGTTTCATGCCAGAACAAAATAAATGATCCCAAACAATAGCATACGTCTTACTAACCTCAAAGTGACCCATTAGGCCACCACTATGTGCCTCGTTCATCAACAGCAAATGCAAAGTACAATTATGCACACACAACCTGTTCATTTTAAACAAAAATCCATCAAAGACCTAAACATCATCAAATAAATTCCCATTAATACAAGTTTCATACACGTTTCCGAGATCAATTTCATCTTTGTACAACTCCTTAATATACTCATAACCCAACATTTTAGAATCAAGAGTATTAAGAAGTGCGTACATTCTTGAAAGTGCATCAGCAACCACATTTTCTTTACCTTTTTTGCACTTGATCACATAGACAAATGTATCGACAAACTCCATCTATTTAGCATGTGTTCGATTCAACTTGTTTTTCCCTTTTAGATGTGTCATGGATTCATGATCTGTGTGAATCAAAAACTCTTTTAGGCACAAGTAGTGCTACCATGTTTGAAGTGCTCGTACCAAGGCAAATAACTCCTTATCATATGTTGGGTAATTCAAGACTTCATTTAGTTTCTCACTAAAGAAGCAAACTGGACGCCCCTCATGCATCAATACAGCCCCAATTCCAACACCACTTGCATCACATTCAATCTCAAAGATTTTGTCAAAGTTAGGCAAAACTAACAAAGGCGCACTACACAGTTTTTCTTTAAGTAAATTAAAAGCATGTTCTTGTGCATCACCCCAATTAAAAGAAACATTTTTCTTGAATAATTCATTCAAAGCTGCAGCCAAAGTACTAAAATCTTTAATGAAACGCCTGTAAAAGCTAGCAAATCCATGGAAATTCTTTAATTGACTCACATTAGTTGGTTTTGGCCATTCTTGAATAGCTTTCATCTTTTTAGTATCAATTTCTAGACCATTAGAACTAACAATAAATCCCAGAAAATTGACTCGATCTAAGAAAAAACTACACTTATTAAGGTTTGCAAACAACATTTCTTTTCGGAAAACTTCTAAAACAGCCCTAACATGGATTATATGATCAAAACTAGACCTGAAATAAACTAAAATATCGTCAAAATAAACAAACACAAATTTACCAAGAAATTCACGCCAGGCATGGTTCATCAATCTCATGAATGTACTAGGTGCATTTGTAAGCCCAAATGGCATAACTAGCCACTCAAACAACCCATATTTGGTCTTGAAGGCAGTTTTCCACTCATCCTCATATTTCATGCGAATTTGATAATAACTAGATCATAAATCAATCTTAGTAAAAACACATGCACCATGCAATTCATCAATCATATCGTCTAACCTTAGGATAGGATTACGATACATTACCGTTATCTTATTAATCGCACGACAGTCCACACACATCCTACAGGTGCCATCTTTTTTTGGAACTAAAATCACAGGAACCGCACATGGACTTATGCTCTCTATAACATACCCTTTTTCCATTAAATCATCCCATTGCCTTTGAAGTTCCTTTGTCTCTTCAGGGTTACTTCTATAGGCTGGTCTATTTGGTATGGCAGCCCCGGGTACAAAATCAATTTGATGCTCAATGCCTCTTTCAGGTGGTAAACCACTTGGCATATCATCGAGGAAGACATCATCAAATTACTTCAACAGATCACAAAATTGTCTTGGCAAGGCAAGATTAAAATTATAAGTGTTCAAATAAATATCCTTGTAAGTAACCAATAACACTACCTAATTAGATTGCATGCATGCCTAATTTCGCCTTCTCTAGCTAAAAAATTATCCTTTTTGTGTTTTGGTTTCTCACTTGACTGAATACGATTGTTTTACTCACTCGTTAGTGGTTCACCAATAGATTTGGTGTTTTTAGTTTCACCAAGAGGTGTTAATGTAACTTTTATTCCATCCATTGCAAAATTATATCTGTTAAGGAACCCTTGCCATGGTCTACCTAATTAGATACGTCCAACATGCATTGGTACTACATTCCATAGCACCTCATCATAATGACCTGTTTAGTCACTTTAATCTCACCATAATTATTAAGCCAAAGCAATCTATATGGTCTAGGATGAGGTATGTCAGTCAAATTTAATTTTCGAACCATAGCAATACTAGCAACATTAGTACAACTACCACTATCAATGATAAGCTTGCAATCCTTACCTTGTACATGGCATCTTGTGTGAAAAATGTTGTCCCACTGCTGCTCTAAGTCATTATTTTCCTTCATGTGTACACTAAGTGTACGTCTAGCAACCAACAAATCGCCTCGCATTGGTTCTTCAATACCATCATCACTAAATTTTTCAAGTGATGGAATCTCTTTATTATCACTTTCTACACTTTCAGTTTCAAATCCACTGTGATCCTTGAGCACCATTGCTCTTTGATTTTGACATTGTGAAGAATATGACCATTACCTAGGCACTTGAAACATTTTATATCTAGGTTTCATACCTTAGGTGTCTCAGATTTGAATGGACTGTTTGGATCCGTCACTCCTTTTTACTTGGAATCCTGCAAAACAGATTTGTTAGAATCAAATTTACTATCATTTGAAGTACTCGAAATTTGCTTTCGAATTTGAAGTAGCACCCCAATTTGAATTAATTTGCATTTGATGTCCAATTAGGCTTGGCTGTCCAGTTTAGTTTTAATTGCTTCTCAATCATGACGACGAGGTGCATTCTTCAGAATATTCATTTGAATTGCTTTGAATATTAGCCCAGCCTTGTACACATTTAAGGTCTCTTGAAACTTCTTGGCTCGTGACCTTGTAATTGGTCCTTGGGATAAACTCAATGGGTTTTGGACATGCATGCCGCCCTCTTCATCAAGCCCATCAAAATCAGTATATTCAAGCTTTTGCAGTCCTAGCCATCCGTAATAGAAACATGCGTTAAAAAGACTTGAGACAAGGTATATTAATATAGCGTCACTTTTCCCGCACACATTGCATATTAGCCTAACCATGCTTAAGCGTTAATGAGACTTGCGACAGGGCTTACTAATCTAGCCTCACTTTTCTCACTCACTTTGCATAAAAAAACCTAACCATAATTAGGTAATGAGAATGACGTGTTAAAGACAGGGCATACTAATCTAGCCTCACTTTTCACGCACACTTTGCATAATATAACCTAACCATAATTAGGTAATTCAACGACGCGTTAAAGAGACTTGAGACATGGCATAATAATCTAGACTCACTTTTCATGCATACTTTGTGTAATGTTACCTAACCATGCTTAGGTTATAGGAACGCCGCGTCAAAGAAACTTGAGTCTAGGCATACAAATCGAGCCTCATTTTCCGGGCACATTTTGCGTTGTATAGCCTAATCATGCTTAGGTGATCAGAACGATGTATTAAAGACATTTGAGACGGGGCATTCAATCTAGCCTTAATTTTCACGCACCCTTATATAATATAGCCTATTCATGCTTAGCTTATCCGACTGATGCGTTGAAGAGACTTAAGAAGGGACATACTAATCTAGTGTCACTTTTCATGCATAAATTGCATTATATAACCTTACAATTCTTAGGTAATCCGAATGACGCGTTAAAGAGACTTGAGACGGGACATATCAATTTGGCGTCACTTTTAACGCACACATTGCATATTATAACCTCACCATGCTTAGCAAATCCGGACGGCGCGTTAAAGAGACTTGAGACGGGAAAAACTTATCTTGAGTCACTTTTCACGCATACATTGCATTATATAACTTAACCATAATTAGGTAATTATAGTGACTCATTAAAGACACGTGAGACATGACATACTAATCTAGCCTCAATTTTCACGCACACTATGCATAATGTAAAATAACCATAATTACGTAATTCAAACGACACGTTTAAGAGACTTGATAAAGGGCATCTTAATCTAGCCTTACTTTTCACGCACACTTTATGTAATGTAACCTAACCATTCTTAGGTAAGTTGCAACGACGCCTTAAAGACACTTGAGTCAAGGCATACGAAAGGAACCTTTTTTTCGCATACACTTTCCGCAATATAACCAAACTATGCTTAGGTAATCAGAACGACGCTTTAAAGTAATTTGAAACGGGGCATACTAATCTAGCCTCACTTTTCACGCACATTTTGCGTAATATAACCTAACCATGGTTAGGTTATCCGAAGGACTCGTTAAAGAGACTTGAGACGGGATATACTAATCTAGCCTCACTCTTCATGCATAAATTGCATAAAATAAACTAACCATGCTTAGGTAATCCGAACGACGCATTAAAGAGACATATGATGGGGAAATACTAATCTTCCCTCATTTTTCATGCACACTTTACATAATGTAACCTAAACATGCTTAGTTAAGCGGAAAGACACATTAAAAGACACGAGTCTGGGTATACTAATCTAGCCTCTCTTTTTTCGCACACTTTATGTAATATAACCGAACCATGGTAATCAGAATGACGCGTTAAAGAAACTTCAGACGGGCATACTAATCTACCATCTTTTTTCAGTCACACTTAGCATAATATAACCTAACCATAATTAGGTAATTAGAACGACTTGTTAAATAGACCTTAAACATGGCATACTAATCTAGCCCTGTCATGCACACTTTGCATAATATAACCTAACAATAGTTAGGTAATTAGAACGACGCGTTAAAGAGACTTCGAACGGGGCATACTAATGTAGCCTCATTTTTATGGATAATTTGCATAATTTTATCTAACCATGGTTAAGTAATGAGAACGCCGCGTTAAAGAGAGTTGAGTCGAGGCATACAAATGGAGCCTTATTTTTCGCGCACATTTTGCGTAGTATGGCCTAACCATGTTTAGGTAATCAGAACGATGCATTAAAGAGATTTAAGACGGGGGATACTCATCTAGCCTTAATTTTCACGCACCCTTGTGTAATATAACCTATTCCTGCTTATTATCTGAATGACATGTTAAAGAGACTTAAGACGGGCCATACTAATCTAGTGTCACTTTTCATGCATAAATTGCATAATATAACATATTCATGCTTAGGTTATCCAAATGACGAGACTTGAGATAGGACATACTATTCTAGTGTCACTTTTCATGCATAAATTGCATAATATGACCTAACAATGCTTAGGTAATTCGAACGACGCGTTAAAGAGACTTGATATGGACATAATACAATTAGGTTCCTACTAATTTATAACTCTTACAAATTAGTCCTTAATTTGTACTTGTTTTTCATATTAGATTAATTTCCGAGATATGCTAGTATCTATATGAAATCGATCTTTCGTAAACTCAATCGGTTGCACACTCTATTGTGTGTGACTAACTAGGTTCACATCTATATGGCAACGAGAGACATAAGAAATGCCTTTCTTATATTAAATAATTAAATCTCATTTAATTATTAATTCTCGTAGATCGAGAGTGACGTCTAGCAACATATCACGACCCCCAAATAGAGATGAATGTTTCGATGCATTCTTTTTGAACCAATGTTTATAATTACCATACACTCAAAATTCCCTTCATCTAAGATTCCAATCTCGACTAGTGTCACGGTTAAGTCAAACACTGTATGTCTTGATTATATGACCTCATCTCCCAGTTCTAATTCTTGATAAATATGACTTCCACTAGAAACAACTTTCTATGTAAGTCATATACACCTGCGCAGGTTTTATCATCCATCAAGAACAATTTGAGATAGCATAGAATCTTGTCTCCGTTCATCCAGAGTGATGAATCCTTTCTAGGTTAAACCCCTATCTCTATATACAACTAACTAGAGCCAACACATCCCGCGGCCCTAGCTCATGAAAGATCTAGGGTTAAGGAGTATCAAACTCTAATCACCTATATACAAGATAGTGTCACCGCAAGTCAAAGGACATATGTACAATTATGAACTAGATGATATTAAATTGACTTTAATGAATTACCATGTATAAGTCATCTAGCGTCACTTGTTCGACTCACTCAACACCTTGAGTGTCCACATGTTTATTCTGATCCCCATCAAGTAGTATGAGACTCACTATTTCCTATAATTTAGTAACTCTTTACTAATCAGGAGAATAAACAGAGGTGACGATCTTTCTGGGATAATGCAATGCCCTTATTCGCAGGACCCCATCGATCGCGAACGGTTATTTAGATCACTTGTATAATAGAATCTGTCACTCATATTCTTAACACCTTAAGAATAGATTCTACCACAATGTGATAAGGACAATACGTAATACATGAACACTTAGTTGATGAGACACTTAGTTCAAATAGAACATATATATCTTTGCCATTGGGATTTGTTCTACAAATATACACGTTCAAATGGCCCTAGGGCATATACTACTAACAATCTCCCACTTGCACTAGTGTCATTGACAACTATATCTAAGCCCCATCTTCACAAGATGTAAATATTAATGACTCTAAATCATGTAAACCTTAATGAGTCTAAGTCATGTAAACCTTAATGACTACAAGTCATGGGCTTTGTCAGTGGGTTAGCCGTCTTATTGGCTAATGCTATCTTTTAGAGAAACAATTTTCTCTTTCCAACAATTTCTTTAGATAATATGATAATGCCTTTCTTTATGTTCGGATAAGTTGTGAGACCCGGTTTCTTTTGCTAAGGCAGTAGCACCATTGTGGTCGCAGAAAAGAGGAACTTTCGACTTAATGGAAGAAAACCGTACTTAGTTCAGTTATAAACTAATTTATCCAAACACCTTCTATTACGACATCTCATGTCATAATATACTCGGCTTCTATAATGGAGTAAGGAGTTGATTCTTGCTTAGAACACTGCTAGCTCACTACTCCTTCATTATAGATAAATATGAATCTGGAGATAGACTCTCTATTATCCATATCTGATTATTAATCAGAATCTGTAAAACGGTCTACTTAAAAATCTCGTTCTCCATTTGTTAATACCATATCTTTAGTTCTATAAAAGTACTTAAAGATACCTTTAACAACCATCCAATGTTCTCACCATAGATTGGATTAAAACCGATTAGTCCCACTAACCGCATAGACAATTTCTAGCTTTGTATGTGGCAACACATACCTCAGACTACCAATTGCCGAAGCTTATGGTATCTTTGCTAGATTCTTTCTTTCTTCAGAAGTTTCGGAAGACACTCCCTTTGAAAGAAGAATTTTATGCCTAACTAGTATCAATCCTCTCTTAGAACTTCCATATTGAACTACTTCAATATCTTTTTCTAAGAAGAGCCTTTAGGAGAAACCAATTATTCTCTTAGATCTATCTCTATAGAGTCTAATACTGAGAATTTAGGCTACCTCTCCGAGGTCTTTGATGGAGTACGTATTAGATAAACCAAAGTTTTACAAAAGTTAACATTCCGATATTATTATTTATTAGTAATAAGTTATCTACATGCAAGATCATAAAAGTGAGTCTGCTCCCACTAACCTTCTTGTAAACATTGGGTTTATCATCGTTTTTATTAAATTCATAACTCCTTACGGATTTATCAAGATGACGAAACTCGAAGCTTTCTTTCCATCCACTAGGGATCATTTTAGCTTACACGCCTTGGAACCTTCTTCGGATTCAAAATCCTCGACTTGTTCCATATAGATATACTCCTTAATTTAACCATTAAGGAATGTGGTTCTTACAACCATATGTCCAACCACAAAATCTGAATGTGTAGCCTTGGTAAGAAAAATCTTGATGGACTTAAGCATGGCTACCGGCGATAAAGTGTATTCACAATACAACTTCTTGCCTCTAGCAAAACTCTTTTACAACAAGCCTAGCTTTAAAGGTCTCCACCTTTCCATTAGTACCAATTTTACACTTGAAGATCCATTTAAACCTTATTGGTATAATACCTTTGGATGGATCGACTAGCTCCCAAAATTTGGTTTCTTTATATGGAATCCATTTTAGATTTTATTCCTTCAAACCAATTTTGAAGAATCTATATCACATATAGTTTCCTCATAAGTAGAGGGATCAACACTTGATCTTTTACTCCTAAATAACTCTTGTTTATCATGCGGGAAAACCATCTCTCTCCGGTGGACGAGATACTCTACTTAATCTTCGAGTTGTTAATGTAGATACATCTTTTACTAACTCCGGCTTTTAGTGGGTTTGATCAATCTTCATTGATTCATTTTTTTGTTGGTAACTAGATGACTCCTCATCTAATTCTATATTCCTTTCTTAGTGTCCCTCTTGAATAAACGCTTTATCAAGAAAGACTACCACCGATAAACAACGATTGTTTGTTCGGTTCGAATATAGAAACAATATCCTAAACTGTCTTTAGGATATCCAACATAACCTTTCCATGATTGATTTTGATTCCAAATTTATCGGATATCAGTTTCCTGATATGTTCCGAACACCCTCAAATATTAACATCCTTAAGACTTGATTCCATACCATATCTCATAAGGTATCTATGGTGCAAATTAGTTGGAATTTAATTTAGAATTTTATTTGCGGTAAGAAGTACTTGACCCTATAACGAGATGGATAAGTCAGTATATAGCTCATTATTGATCGTATCATTTCCCACAATGTACGATACCTCCTTCTTGACAGACGCACCATTCAACCATGGTGTTCCCAAGGAGTAAGTTGAAAAATAACAGCACATTCCTTTTAGGAACATACCAAATTTTGTACTCAAGTATTCTTCCCTTTTCGATCACATCGTAAAGTATTAATACCTTTTCCAATTTGGTTTTCTACTTCATTCTTGAAGTCATTTGAACATTTCAAAATCTTCATGTTTGTTCTTCATAAGACAAACTTAACTATATCGTGATAAATCATCAATGTAGAAAATGAATTATAAGTATCTACCTTGGTCCGTTTCTTTAAACGTACCATATACATTACTATGTATGATCTCTTAAACGGCTTTAGCTCTACCTCTTTGTCCCACAAAGAATAATCAGGCCATGTTGCCTTTAAGATACGACTCACAAATCGGAAGAGATGAAAAATCTTGATTGCTCAAGATTCTCATCCTATTTAACTTGTTATGTCTATCTTTTGCAATATGTCCTAATTATAAATGCCAAAGTTGTTTAGAAGTTTGATAACTTATGGTATTAATTTCCAAAACATCTTTTGCATTAAACATATTTATTCAAGTCATAAAGAACATTTTGTACATATCCATACCCAACTCCGTATTATCAAACATAATACTACAAACATCCTTTGTAAATAGAAAATCAACTACCAAATTTGTCATACAAATTCGGATATGATATTTCTATATATATTGGGTAAGTGCAAAAAACTTGTTTAATTATAACTTATGTTTATTTAAGAAAATTGAAGTTGATCCTATAGCTCTTGTTGCAACGCTTGCGTCATTCCCGAGATTTAAGATTACTTCATCTTTTTCCTTTCTTTCTCACTTTTACTAAATCCGTAAAAGATAAACAAATATGAGAATTAGCATCGGTATCCAATACCTAAACTTTTAAATGAGCAATTGACATTGGAACATGAGATAGACAAATTCTTGATGGAATTGTCGTTCCTCTCGTCATTGCCCTTTAAGTATTCACAATACTTAATACAATTTCTATTTCAATGTCTTTTGTTTTGACAAAAGAAACAATTTCTTTTATTGACCAAACCGCCTTTTAAATATTCCAAATATTTCCGGCTATGACTTATACTGTCCTACATCTTAACAAACGAAAACACTTTTCTTTGTTAACCAATGTGCATTTCTTTTTCACAATAGCCTTGGAGGCATCTAAATATCTTAATCAATAAAAAAAATGGTTTTAAACCACTAGCCGATTACTATCGTGAATGTCACTTAAAAGGATTCTATTTAATCTTATTATCCCTTAGATAGCAAAGATCTCTAATTAGTATTCGTGTTATTTTGTATATTTAACCATAATGATTTGGTCTTTATTAAAATGGCCTCCCACTATCTTTTTCGAATCCTACACTTCCAAAATAGAAAACGTGAATCTTTGTTGGAAAAGATTTCAAGCGGGTGATTGAGTTCTTATAGTCATTGATCTTTCCCTCAGGTACGCCTAATTGCGGTTATTGGGATCACAATGTACTACAAGTGAACAACACTTGTTCATCATTTCTCATATGAGGTTCAATCATTTCCAGCTCCTAATGCTTTCACCCTCAGATACCCATTGTCGTTATTGGTTTCTGCATTAGTTAAGTTTAACCCATTGAATCAACTAAGATGTATCAATTTGAATAATACACGACTCAGGTACGCCTAATTGCCGTTATTGCCGTGTACTATATCGATACACCTGTAACATCTCATGCTTAACAATAAACTCAACAACAGCCTCTTGACGATATCATCTCACCCCTATGTATCCATAGCCGACAAAATGATAACTCAGTGTGTGTTAGTTTATTGCTCCAATGGAGAGCCATTGATAAATCAATTTAATGATTAATCAATATAAACTTAATCTTTAAACTTTTAGGAAGATTTTTTAGGGTTTTAAGTTATTCCGGTCTCACTAAGCACACAACACATTTTAGCATGCATCTCATACATATTAAAGCTAAATTACATCATGCAATCACACATGTATGATCATGGACTTTCTAGGTCTCATTCTTTAGGCACAAAAGAATGAACAAACTATTACATATCTCAGAAATGATTCTCTAATCATTTACTATGTAATATCTACTTTCTTTAGGTATCGAGGATTCATCCTAGAACCTCCGAAAGCCTCAACCGATTGCTAATCCTCGAAAAAACAATTAATTTTTTTTTTATGTTTTTTTTACGGTTTTTTTTTTTCGAGTCGGAAACTTTTTCCCGGGTGTAAAACCCCATTTTCAGCATTTCGGTTTTTTACGAAAAAAAATAGATATTTTTTTTCGAGCCGAAAACTTTTTCCCGGGTGTAAAACCCGTTTTTCAGCATTTTTGGTTTTTATGAAAAAAACAAAAAATTCCCGGTTTTTTTTTTTCGGGTTTCGCTTTTTCCGCACATCCTGTTGATGATAACATAATGCACAAGCGAATCACGTATTGTGTTAAATTATCACATTAGAAAAATTCCCAGGATATATTGGAGGGTCACGAGCGGACCACTTAAGTACCAATCTCCTAGACAGAATTTAATCAAATGTAATTAATATCACAATAGCGTTTGTTCATTTTGAAAAAAAAAATTAAGCCCTCGTAATTATAAATTACATGCCCAATAATAATTCTTAAGTCCATGATTATTTATACATGTATTCAATCGTAAAGCGTTAATACTCGATGATACGGTGGCTTTGATACCACTGTTGGCGCAGCGGGAGGCGCGGGTCCGAATCGTATATTTCAATTCAAAATAGAAATTCCAACAATCCGGATCCTAAAGTTGATCATATCAACAACAAATGGATCGTCGTATCATTTAGTAATTAAAGAACGCATCTAGGAATGTAAGAAGAATACCTATGTCGATTCTCCAACGATTCTTGTAGTCCCGAAAGTACGGCGACCTCAAGCTCGTCCACACGAGTATGCGTCCGATTGAATCCTCGCTTTGAAGTAATCCTGCAAGAGTTCCTCTTGCCGAGCAGCCCTAAGCTCAAACTCTCGCCGTGATTACGACCTTACTCGGATGTATGAAAAACGTCGCCAAGTTTTTCCCGTGATTGATGACTACTTGAACTCCTTCAAGTGCTTTCTCTCTCTACAACTTTGTAGTGAGATGTGTGTTGTGTGGTGTTGTGAAATGAGCAAGGACATGCTCTATTTATAGGATAGAGCATGCCTTAAGAATGCAACACCTTGCATGCTAGGTGTCACACACCAAGCAAAGGTGCTGCCACCACATGACACCTTTCATGTGGTGACATCACATAGGTGACATCATATAGGTGATGTCATCATATGACATCACATATATGACATAAGCTTATCTCATTACATCATCACCATGACATCATCATTCCATTAGTTAATCATTAGTCATTTAAGTATCATTAATTACACTAATTAATTACTTAAACCTTTTAATCATAAAACTTGGTTAAAATATAATTAGGTTCCTACTAATTTATAACTCTTATAAATTAGTCCCTAATTAATATGGACATAATACAATTAGGTTCCTACTAATTTATAACTCTTACAAATTAGTCCTTAATTTGTACTTGTTTTTCATCTTAGATTAATTTCCGAGATATGCTAGTATCTATATGAAATCGATCTTTCGTAAACTTAATCGGTTGCACACTCTATTGTGTGTGACTAACTAGGTTCACATCTATATGGCAAAGAGAGACATAAGAAACGCCTTTCTTATATTAAATAATTAAATCCCATATAATTATTAATTCTCGTAGATCCAGAGTGACGTCTAGCAACATATCACGACCCCCAAATAGAGATGAATGTTTCGATGCATTCTTTTTGAACCAATGTTCATAGTTACCGTACACTCAAAATTCCCTTCATCTAATATTCCAATCTCTACTAGTGTCACGGTTAAGTCAAACACTGTTTGTCTTGATTATATGACCTCATCTCCCAGTTCTAATTCTTCATAAATATGACTTGCACTAGAAACAACTTTCTATGTAAGTCATATACACCTGCGCAGGTTTTATCATCCATCAAGAACAATTTGAGATAGCATAGAATCTTGTCTCCGTTCATCCAGAGTGATGAATCCTTTCTAGGTTAAACCCCTATCTCTATATACAACTAACTAGAGCCAACACATCCCGCGGCCCTAGCTCATGAAAGATCTAGAGTTAAGGAGTATCAAATTCTAATCACCTATATACAAGATAGTGTCACCGCAAGTCAAAGGACATATGTACAATTATGAACTAGATGATATTAAATTGACTTTAATGAATTACCATGTATAAGTCATCTAGCGTTACTTGTTCGACTCACTCAGCACCTTGAGTGTCCACATGTTTATTCGGATCCCCGTCAAGTAGTATGAGACTCACTACTTCCTATAATTTAGTAACTCTTTACTAATCAGGAGAATAAACAGAGGTGACGATCTTTCTGGGATAATGCAATGCCCTTATTCGCAGGACCCCATCGATCGCGAACGGTTATTTAGATCACTTGTATAATAGAATCTGTCACTCATATTCTTAACACCTTAAGAATAGATTCTACCACAATGTGATAAGGACAATACGTAATACATGAACACTTAGTTGATGAGACACTTAGTTCAAATAGAACATATATATCTTTGCCATTGGGATTAGTTCTACATATATACACGATCAAATGGCCCTAGGGCATATACTACTAACAAATAACAATTCCAGATATCATAGAATCTTATCTCCGTTCATCCGGAGTGATGAATCCTTTCTAGGTTAAACTCCTATATCCATATACAACTAATTAGAGCCAACACATCCAGCGGCCCTAGCTCATGAAAGATCTAGGGTTAAGGAATATCAAACTCTAATCACCTATATACAAGATAGTGTCACCGCAAGTCAATTGATATATGTACAATTATGAACTAGATGACATTAAATTGACTTTGATGAAATACCATGTATAAGTCATCTAGCGTCACTTTGTTCGACTCACTCAATACCTTGAGTGTCTACATATTTCTTCTAATTGCCATCAAGTAGTATGAGACTCACTATTTCCTTTAATAAGTAACTCTTTACTAATCAGGAGAATAAATAGAGGTAACGTTCTTTCTGGGATAATGCGATGCCCTTATTCGTAGGAGCCCATCGATCGTGAACGGTTATATAGATCACTTGTATAATAGAATATGTCACTCATATTCATAACACCTTATGAATAGATTCTATCACATTGTTATAAGGATAATATGTAATAAATAAACACTTAGTTGATGAGACACTTAGTTCAAATAAAACATATATATCATTGCCAATGGGATTTATTTATACACGTATAAATACAAAATGGACCTATGGCACATACTAGTAACACTTAAGACAGGACATACGAATCTAGCTTCACTTTTTGCGCATAAATTGCATAATATAAACAAACAATGGTTAGATAATCCGAATGACGTGATAAAGAGACTTGAGATGGGACATACTAATCTTGCCTCATTTTTCATGCACACTTTACGTAATGTAACCTAAGCATGCCTATTTAAGCGGAAAGACACATTAAAGAGACATGAGTTGGGGTATACTAATCTAGCCTCATGTTTTGCGCACATTTTCTATAATATAACCCAACCATGGTAATCGAAATGACGCGTTAAAGAGACTATGGACGGGGTATCCTAGTCTAGCCTCATGTTTCAATCACACTTCTCATAATATAACCTAACCATAATTAGGTAATTCAAACAACGCGTTTAGAGACTTGAGACGGGGCATACTAATCCAGCCTCTCTAATCGTGCATTCTTTGCGTTATATTACCTAACCATGCTTAGGTAATGGGAACGCCGTGTTAAAGAGATTTGAGACGAAGCATACTAATCTAGCCTCACTTTTCAAGCACAGGTTTTTGAATATAACCTAACCATGCTTAGGTTATCTGAACGACGCGTTAAAGAGACTTAAGAGGGGCAGACTAATCTATCTTCGTTTTCATGCATAAATTGCATAATATAAACTAACAATGCTTATGTAATCGCAACGACGTGTAAGAGACTTGAGACGGGGCATACTAATCTACCGTCTCTTTTTCACTCACATATTGCATAATATAACGTAATCATAATTAGGTAACTAAAACGACGCGTTAAAGAGACCTGAGCCGGGGGATATTAATCTAGCCTCACTTTTCACTCACACTTTATTTAATGTAACCTAACCATTCTTAGGTAATCGGAACGAGGCGTTAAAGAGACTTGAGTCAGTGCATACGAATGGAACCTCTTTTTCGCACACACTTTCCGCAATATAATCTGACCATGCTTAGGTTATCGGAACTACACTTTAAAGAGATTTGGGAAGAGGCATACTAATTTAGCCTTACTTTTCACGCAAACTTTGCGTTGCATAACCGAACCATGCCTAGGATATCTGAAAGATGCTAAAAAGAGACTTAGGATGGGACATACTAATCTAGCCTCACTTTTAACGCATAAATTGCATAATATATACTAACCATGCTTAGTTAATCCGAACAAAGCGTTAAAGAGACTTAAGATGGGGCATATTAATCTTGCCTCAATTTTCATGCACACTTTACGTAATGTAACCTAACCATGCTTAATTAAGCAAAAAGGCACATTAAAGAGACATGTGTCGGGGTATACTAATATAGCCTCATTTTGTTGCGCACACTTTCTGTAATATAACCTAACCATGGTAATCGAAATGACGCGTGAAAGAGACTTGAGATTGGGCATACTAATCTAACCACATTTTTCAATCACACATCGTATAATATAACATAATCATAATTACATAATTAGAATGATGCGTTAAAGATACTTGAGACAGGGCATACTAATCCAGCCTAAATTTTCACCGATCACTTTGCATAATATAACCTAACCATAATTAGGTATTTCGAACCACTGTTGAGAATAAACCCAACTCGTAGTAAATCCGGAAGTCGGATGTCGATCCCACGAGGACTAAAGGTTTTAAGTGAGTGAATTACGATCTTGAATTTCAATTCAGAAAGCAACAATTAAAGATTGGTTTAGGTGACAAATTATAACAACTAACAATTAACTAACAAAGAACTTGCAATTAACAACTAAGAAACACTAATTATCAAAGATGTAAATCAATAAAAGGGAAACATCAAGGGATTGGTAATCCCACCTAGGTTATGCATTTCATGGTTTGTCAAATTGGAAGTTGCTAAGGACCTAGCGAGGTCTAAAACATCATTCCCGCTCTCTCGAGCCTCAAAGAATGACAAAACCACTATCTAATCATCTAATCAATACAAAGCCCACTCTCGTGTCACACGGAAAAACCAAATCATTATCTAGCGATTAATCAATCGACTCTAGGGCCACCTAGGTTCAAACCCACTCTCGTGGTGCTCTAAAATCTAGGTTTTCAATCCTATTAGTCAATCTAATCAACCACCTCTTGATGTATCAATCAAACTCTAAACAAGATTAAGGTAGCTAATCCTAATCAAGCAATAAGCAATAGGAGTGAAACATAATCATACAACACTAAGACCCAACCAATCAATAAAACCCTAGGTCATAATACCAACCCCCTAACAAGGGGGGGTTTAGCCACTCATACTTAAAGCAACACAAGCAATCAATGAATAAGAGTAATAGAGCATTATAAATTAAAGATGGGTTACATTAACTAAATGAGTAGAGCAATCAATCACAAGAGATAATGAAGATTCAATAATAAATAAGCTTGCAATAATAATGAAGATCTTGTTCATACAAAGAAAATAAAAGCTTCAAGAGCTTCAACAATGGAAGAAGCTATGGAGCAATTAATTCTAAAGAGATTCTATTCTAAGAAAAGTAATAGCAAAAGGGAATAATTCTCTAGAGTAAAGTTGTGACCTAAAAATAGAGATAATGTTGTTTTTATAGGACCCACAAAAGAGGAAAGGAAAACATTCATTACACAAGTGTTGGGCCCAAAATGGCAAATGAATCACCCCCCCTTTTTCCTTCTTGGCTCGAATCGAGCTCACTCTAGCCAAGTGTGGAGCTCGATTCGAGCTCAATCAATCTGAGTTCAGATTGAGGTGGCTCGAATCGAGCCACACTGGGAGCAGGTGAGCTCGATTCGAGCTCACTCTTCTTGCTCCGAACCGCTGTCTACAAACCTTCGTAACTTGTTGTAGACATGTCCGTTTGAGTCGATTCTTGAACCGTTAGAAAGCTTGGGACGCCTATTTTAACTTTCATGAAGAATACGATTTCATTTGAAGCTTCTAGCTGGTCCAAATTTTTCAAATAGTGCACGGGGGTCAGCTTTTCAGATTTGCAAATGAGCTTCCGCATCTCTTTTGTCGACTTTTCCAACTTTTGCACCAATATACTTCCACAATGCTCTCAAAATACCTGAAATAATAAAACACGTAATAATGCATTCGGAATACCATAAAACCATGATAAAATATAATGAAAACATGCGGAAAAGACACTCTAAATAGGAGTAAAATACTCCTATCAAACCTCCTCACACTAAATCTTTGCTTGTCCCCAAGAAAGAAATGAACATAAACAAATCAAACGGTAACTAACCATGGCGATCTCGAACAAGTATCAACAAATGAACTCCTATTTAACAATGGCTCAAATGATATTGTCTAAAATCAACAACCACTAATGATGCACACAAGGGATGAATGCACTTTTAATGACAAATTTTGATGACAATTAGACTACACTTGCATTGGCTTAAGGTTCTTGTTGAACAAATCAAGTCACTAAGATCATCTAAGGGACATGCACTACTTGGTCAAGTGATAAGAGGGCAATCAAGGCATAACAAACATAGGCATCAATTAAAAGCATATTAATTCTCACAAGATTCACTCTAACACACAAGTGTTTGGGGTGTACACAATTACGCATAAGAATATGCTAATTCACCATAGGCTTGCTCTTAGTCCGATTCTCCACTACTTGGTTCGGTAATCAATTGCTATCATATGCACTTTTGTATGGGTTGTAACTTGGTTAGGGGTTAGGGGGGTAGGTAAAGAGGGATAGTTTGACTACAAAAATTGACTTGACGACTAGATCATTGACCACATTATTTGTTTAACTTGGAATTTTCTTGCACAATTGAATTTCATCTTCATTTTCATGCCTTTTATTCAACTTTTGCTTTTTGCTCTTTTTCTTTGTTTTTTCTATTTTTCTTGATCTTTCTTTATTCTTTCTTTCTTTTGCTTTTCTTTCTTTTCTTTTGCTTTTCTTATTCTTCAAGCTAGACAAACTTCTTAATAATTATGAGTCATTCAAGTCACATTTTTGGGGTATTTTCAAAGGGTAAATTGTTGAAGGGATGGTGTGTTAACATGTGTTAAAATTTGAAAGAAATGGTTTAAGGCTCAAAGGGGTGATCTAGTGGTAAGGGTAGGCTTTTTAAGTGGTCTTAAACAAAATGGTGATCCTAATGCCATACTCATTTAGCAATCGACACTCAACTATATAGTCTTAAATGGACACCAAGCAAGTTCTAGGAATATAACTACACAACACACAAGAATTATAATCAAGGCTCAACATTTTAGAAAAGGATGTGGTGTTATGCACTTATTTAATTCCTATATTCTCATGCCAATCATGCCCAATTTTATTCACAAATGACACAAAATTTTCAAAAATTGCACATCATGCATCCATATCTCAAAGCAACTATCATGCTCATAATTGTTTTTACCAAAGAACATTTTCACCCAATTTCTATCAAATATGTCACACAAAAGCATTTTCATCAATCAATCATCCTTAGAAGTTATTTAAATTAGAAAAACACATTCATGTCATTAAAGATCGGGAGATGTCACAAGTTGATAAATTTCCAAATTCCGCCACAATCACAAATATTCAAAACATTCACTATCATGCTTAGAACAAAGATTTAGCGGAGATGACTCGACAACTAGACCACTAACACGAACTAAAAAAACAAAACAAAATAAAGCACACTAAAGCATAAAACAAGAAAAATTTCAACTAACGACATACAATTGACTAACCCTCCTCACACTATTTCGAACTTAGTCCCTAAGCAAGAAATATAAAGCAAAATTGTATGAGTTGAGATAGAGAAATGCAAATCTTGTTTTAGTCGAATTCCGGTGGTTCGGGCGATGGAGTTGGAGATGGATAGGCCGGCCCCCCTTGGGCATTGAAATAGTCATGTAATTTCTCCTCGTGACGCCTTTGTCGATCATGAAGCCTCTTTTGGCGATATTCCATACGTGCCCACATCTTGCGTTGATCCTCTATGAATTGGAGTTGGGTGGCTTCAAAATCATTCCTTGCATCCACATTAGGAGCGGGAGGCTCCCATTGCACGCCCTCCGGTACCGCTCCTCCTTTGGCGCTTGTTCCGGCCGCATGTTTGTCTTTCCTTCGCACCGGCTCTTTAGCTCGCCTCGGCTCTACTTATTGTCTTGGTGATGCGCGCAATGTAGGCGGAATTGGTTCGCCGGGATGTGCTTCCACCCAATTATCGTGCTTGTATTTGCCCAAAACTTTTTCCTTCCTCACATACCCTCCTATACTCAAGTGATCCATGTCTATCATTCGTGGCGATTGAATCTGATACTTGCTTTCATCGAACTCCGGATCTTTTCGGGCCAAAAACAACACCAACCATCTGAATCCTTTCTTCTTTTGAGCTCTAGGATTCTGTTGGAACAACTTTATCAACCGGTACGCCAAATGCACTTGCTTATCCGGTTCCGTTGAGTGATCCAAAGCTTGCAAATGGAACAAATCTGACCGCGCTACTTTGTTATGCTCATGGCGTCCATAGAAGGTGTGGTCGTACCACTTAAGCAAGATTATGGTGGCAATATCCCGAACCTCTTTCAACTTGGAAATGTGTGAGTCGTAACTTGGTTTTCCCGATGCCTTATTCCATATCACGTTTGCATCAAAATCGCCCCCTTCCAGCAACTCTTTCATTCCTAAGTCGGTCAACGCAAAGTCTTGAAACAAGTTGATCATGGAATATTCCCGCTCCTTGCCATCCAACCGAAAGGTAATAGAAGTGTTGTTGGTGGGCTCAAGGGTGGTGAAGAATTCGTATGTGAGTGCTTCGCATTTCTCGTGCGGTATCCTTATCAACTTATCAAGAAAAAGGAATTGAATAATATCGTCCAACTTCTCATCAATGCCCAATTTCTCCATAGTCATCCAACAAATTTCATAGGCATCGGTGACACCAAGTCTCGTAAGCTTTTCATAGCGTTCACCCTCACTAACCGAACGGATTTCGAAGGGTGCCTTGTATTCCATGAGAGAGCCCCGGAGGTGTTGTTTTCTTTGAATAACGGATATCTCGGAGTGGAAGTTCTTCTTGAAATTCTTGCTCAATAGGAGGGATGGATTTTTGCTTGGAGGCTCGACTTGCTCTTGTATTCCGAGACATTGTAGAATGAGGAAAAGGGTGTTTGGAAGTGTATTTAGTTTTAAGTTTGGCTTTAGTATGGTGGAGATAGAGCTTGGGGAATATTTGACTAGAAGAAAGAGAATGGAGTTCTTGGCTATGGAGTTTGTTGCTAAAGAAGGAAAAGAAGTTGGAGAAGAAGAAGTGTTGGAGGTCTTTTTGTTGTAAAATTTCAAATGAATGAGAGGAGGTGTGGAGATCTTGCCATGTCATTGATCTTTGTGAATTGTGTTTCTAATTGGAAGGCCAAGATTTAAACACCTCATCAATCCAAAAGTCTTAAAGCACCACCCAATAGGAACATTTCATTTAAACTCAAGCCCCCCATTTTTTTTTAAAAAAAAAATCAGCTCCCCTTTTTTTAACAAGGAGCTCGAATCGAGCTCCTCAATGCAAATGAGTAGCTCGAATCGAGCTTGCCATTTATCAATGTCAGCTCGATTCGAGCTGCTGTATGCCAAGGGGGAGGATTTTTTTTCCTCCTCTTTCGTCGTACCTATGCACACAAAACTCGAACATACCGGCGTTATCTCAAACAAAAGATGAAAAAAAATACAGCGATAAACACTTAAAACAACTAAAGAAAAACAACAAAAAGAAAAATATTGAATCGAACCTCTTGGGAATGCCTCCCAAGTGCGCTTGTTTCAAGTCGAAAGCTCGACCGTCGCATGGTGGACTCAAGTAGAAGTTGTGAAAGATATCTCATTTTCCACCCGGTTAGTCAAGGGTCCAAGAAACGGTTTGCATCGGTGGCCATTAACCTTGAAAGTCTCGCCCTTAGAATTCTCCAATTCCACCGCACCGTGATTCGCCACATTCCGGATTTTGAATGGGCCACTCCATCGAGATTTCAATTTACCCGGAAACAACCGCAAACGTGAATTGTAAAGAAGTACAAACGAACCAACCTCTAAGACCTTTGGGGAGATGTGAGCATCATGCCATCGCTTCGTTTTCTCTTTATAGAGCTTGGCGTTCTCATATGCCATGAAGCGAAATTCATCTAACTCATTCAATTGAAGCAACCGTTTCTCCCCCGCCGCTTTAAAATCAAAGTTCAACTTCTTTATTGCCCAATACGCTCGATGATCAAGTTCTAATGGAAGATGACATGCCTTTCCATAGACAATACGAAACGGAGACATCCCAAGTGGAGTTTTGTAGGCCGTTCTATAAGCCCACAATGCATCATCCAATTTCAATGACCAATCTTTCCGGGATCCATTCACCGTCTTCTCGAGAATTCTTTTTAATTCACGGTTCAAAACCTCAACTTGGCCACTAGTTTGGGGGTGATAAAGAGTAGCGACTCGATGGTGCACATTATACTTTCTCATAAGAGCTCCAAATTGCCGGTTGCGAAAATGCGAGCCACCGTCACTAATAATCACTCTAGGAGTCCCGAAACGGTTCACTAACCTCATTAGGAAGTTCAATACCACCTTGGCGTCGTTAGTGGGCAAAGCCTCCGCTTCCACCCATTTCGAAACATAATCGACACACACCAAAATGTATTGGTTTTTCAATGAAACCGGAAAGGGCCCCATAAAATCAATTCCCCACACATCAAATATCTCCACTTCTTGAATCGAGGTCAAAGGCATCTCATCACGTTTGGATATGTTACCCACCCGTTGACACCGGTCACAATGGTCGACAAACTCCTTCGCATCCTGAAACAACGTAGGCCAAAAGAACCCGCTTTCAAGCACTCTAGCGGCGGTTCTTGCCGATCCATAGTGGCCGGCTTCATGACAAGATGATAAAATAGGCATCATTTCTCCCAAGGCCACACACCGCCGTAGCATCCCGTCCCTACAAACTTTAAACAAGAAAGGTTCATCCCATAAGTACCTTTTAACGTCGGACAAGAACTTCTTTCTTTGATGAGATGTCATCCCCGGAGGCATGACTTCCGACGAAAGGTAATTGGCAAAATCGGCATACCACGGTGTTTCCACTTCCCGAATCATCATGAGCGTTTCGTCCGGAAACCGCTCATTAATCTCCACACCAATAGGAATTGGTTCCGGATTCTCGAATCTCGATAGGTTGTCCGCCACCACATTCTCCGGATTCTCGGATCTCTATATCAAACTCTTGCATTAGGAGAATCCATCGGATAAGCCTAGGCTTTGCATCTTGTTTAGTGAAGAGATATCTCAAGGCAGCATGATCGGTATAGATTATGGACTTCGATCCAAGCAAATATTTCCGGAACTTGTCCAAGGCAAAGACTACCGCCAACATCTCCTTCTCGGTAGTGGTATAATTGAGTTGAGATCCCGCCATGGTCCAACTAGCATAGTATATCAGATGCACCTTCTTATCCTTTCTTTGACCCAATACGCATCCCAAAGCTTGGTCGCTTGCATCACACATATGTTCAAAGGGCAAACTCTAATCCCGAGATGAAATAATAGGTGCGGTCACAAGAGCCTCTTTTAATTTCTCAAAGGCCTCATGACACTCCTTGGTAAAATCAAAAAGAGCATCTTTCACTAACAAACTTGTGAGGGGCCTTGCAATAGATGAAAAATCCTTAATGAACCGTCGATAAAAACCCGCGTGGCCCAAGAATGCACGGACCCCTTTAACCGTGACCGGAGCAACTAGCTTCTCAATAACCTCCGTCTTCGCTCTATCAACCTCGATACCCGCTTCCGAGATCCTATGCCCAAGCACAATACCCTCTTCTACCATAAAATGGCACTTCTCCCAATTAAGCACCAAGTTGGTCTCCTCACATCGTGTCAACACTCGCTCAAGATTAGCCAAGCAACCATCAAATGAATCACCAAAAACAGAAAAATCGTCCATAAATACCTGCATTATGTCCTCCACCATATCATTGAAGATTGAGGTCATGCAACGTTGAAAGGTTGCGGGGGAATTACACAATCCAAATGGCATCCGTCTATAAGCAAAAGTACCGTAGGGGCAAGTGAACGTTGTTTTCTCTTGGTCATCCGGAAAGATCAAAATTTGGTTGTAGCCGGAGTATCCATCGAGAAAGCAATAGTACTTGTGACCCGCCACCTTTTCAAGCATTTGATCAATGAATGGTATCGGGTAGTGGTCCTTTCTAGTCTCCCCGTTCAACCTTCGATAGTCAATACAAAATCTCCACCCGGTAACCGTTCTTGTAGAGATTTGTTCCCCTTTCTCGTTCTCTACTACCGTCTTTCCTCCCTTCTTAGGTACGCATTGAACCGGACTAACCCAACCACTATCGGAAATTGGATAAATAATCCTGGCGTCTAGAAGTTTCAGTATTTCCTTGTGCACAACCTCCTTCATGTTGGGGTTCAATCTTCTTTGCCTTTGAGTACACTTCTTGGCTTCATCCTCAAGGTGGATCTTGTGCATCACCACTTGAGGACTTATGCCTCGAATGTCGGAGATTTGCCACCCCATGGATAACACATGCTCTTTCACTACTTGCACAACCCTCCTCTCTTGATCCTTAGAAAGCTTGTTCGAGATGATTATCGGCAAGGTCTCATTCTCCCCAACAAAGGTATACCGAAGATGAGACGGAAGTGGCTTCATCTTAACAATTGGCGGTAACTCGGAAGATGGTGGAGTCACACCATTCCTCTTGTTCAAATTCTCCGGCTTAGGTTCATCCTCTTCAGTGTATTCATCATCCACAATCCCGGAATGAAACAAAACTTGAGAGATTTGTTGAGGACAAATTTCTACCCTCTTTGCTTCGTTCAACATTTGCGCATTCTCTCGGAGTTGCTCTTCCACTATCTCACCAATCACATCTATCCTCATGCAATCCTCCTCCTCAATAGTACCCCTCATACCCTTCTTCATATCAAACACAACCGTTTCTTCATCAATCCGCAAGGTCAATTTCCCACCATGCACATCAATTAAAGCTCTTCCGGTGTTCATGAAGGGTCGCCCCAAGATCATTGGGCACTCCTTATCAACTGCATAGTCTAAGATAAAAAAATCAACCGGAAAGATGAATTATCTACCTTGACAAGCACATCCTCAACAATCCCAAACGGCCTTTTCAACAAACGATCCGCTAGTTGGAGTACCATCGAGGTGCTTTTCACGGTTTGGTCTCCATAAAGTGTCCTATAAAGAGTTAAAGGCATAAGATTAATGCTAGCACCAAGATCACATAGGCAATTTATAGAACTTATATTTCCTATAGTGCAAGGTATACAAAAACTCCCTGGGTCCTTCAACATAGCCGGTAAATCATTCAAAATAATGGAGCTACACACTTCCGGAATGGGAACCGTTGCGCCACTATCCCAACTTCTTTTGTTGGTGATGATATCCTTCAAGAACTTGGCATATTGTGGCATCTCACGTAGTGCATCTGCCAAGCTAAGATTAATTTGCAACTTCTTGAAAATCTCAAGGAACTTATGAAATTTTTCGTTCCCTTGAGCTTTCCTTAACCGGCTTGGAAATGGGACCGGTGGTACAAACGGTGGTGGCGGTGGCAGCCTCACATAAGGCTCTTCAACCTCGATAGCCACTTCCTCATGCTCCCTTGGTAATTCTTGGCTTGAGCTTGCTATATCAATCACAATTTGAGGCTCATCCTCCTCAACGACATGCTTCTTCCCATTGGCTTTCTCAAGGTTTCTCCCACTTCGGAGCTCTACCGCCATAACATGTTCTCTAGGGTTATTCTCCATAGTGGATGGCAATCCCCCTTGAGGTTTACCTTGAAGTGAGATAGCCATTTGAGAAATTTGGGTTTCCAAATGATGAATAGTGGAAGCTTGGTTCTTCTCCCTTTGCTCCATTTTTTCCAATTTCTCAAGTACCTTGGCAAGCACATTTCCCTGATCCGTATTCCGTGGTTGTTGGAAACCGGGAGGATGTTGTGGTCTACCACCGAATTGTTCCCATGGTTTGGGTTTCCTTGACAGTGACCTTGTTGTTGTGGAAGCTTATTGTTGCTTTGGAATCTTGAACCCGCTTTTTTAGACCCTTGAGCATTGCCTTGTCCCTCTTGATTTCTCCACCCGAAATTTGGATGATTCCTCCATCCGGGGTTATAAGTGTTGGAATAAGGATCATTGGCTTGCCTTTGACCCCCGATATAGTTCACTTGCTCACTCATACTTTGCCCCGTAACTAGGCATTATCCCCCCGAATGGTTGAAATCACCACAAAACTCACACCCGACTTGAACATAAGCCACCAGAGCATTTCTAGGCGCTACTTGTTTCTTCAAAGCATCCGATTGTGCTTGGAGTGAAGCATTTTTTCCTTGATAGCCTCCATCTCTCTAACTTGGTCAAGCGTCATTACCGACTTTTGACTAGCCGGTGCTCTTCTATCCATGGGCCCCCATGTGCTACTAACCATGGCCAACTTTTCTACCAACTCAAGAGCCTCTTCATACGTCTTTTGCATCAAAGACCTGTTAGTGATATGCACTAGGTCAATCATGTTTGACCATGTTTTGACTTTATCATTTTATTATTTATTGATTGGCAGTTTTTATCATTTTATATTAATGATTAAAATACTTGAATGGTTAATTCTTTCTAAGGTCATCGAGTATGTGACTTGATAGTAGAACCCTTAGGTTTAATAAAAGAATTATATACCATCTATCCCTAGTCTTAATAGAACATTGAGACTAGTATGATGTTGACTGATGATTATGTTTTACTAATCATGTATATGAGATATTAAGTCAAATCATAGGTGCTATTTGAGAAATAAGGCACTGGATGACCCACTGTGAGAATACTACATAGATCACTGTCATAAGTAATTCTCTTTACAGTTCTATTAGTATAATCCTTTGACCTTGAAATCATCATGGATTTCTACATAGCTATTTCATATTTTGATACAGTCTTACATTATCTTTAACAGGATAATGGAATAGATTGTCATTGGATATGAAAGTAACTATGTGAGAAATATGAGTGACTGAGAAGGAATTTGTCCCTCATTTATTTGAGTAAGATATCTATGGGCCCCTTGAAGAAGATAGACTGAAGAAAATGCATGGCCATGCTAATTGATAAGAAGTTATCATTTTCAGTCTACTTAGAGTCAAGAAACTAATGATTGAATGTTATAAGGATGACATAACTATGCCTTATATTCAATCTGGATATCGAGAGACAAAGGGATTAAAATATTATTGTAAATGGTTAAATCGGATTATCGATATTCATATAACTTGGGTAGTCATAATGTCTTGCTACAGGCCACTTATGACTTGTGGGCTGAAATAGGGATTTCGAGCCTACTACCAACGTTATATGAACCTACAGGGTCGCACACTAAGAACAGGCCCAAAACAGTTATGGGTTGTACAAGCCCAATGTGATTAAGTGATTAATTATATATATATATATAATTCGTAATATATATATATTAATTCGAAATTTAAGGATAAGTGTGTTCCTTAATTTATTATTTTTGGAAGATAATAAATATAGTAATTAATATATATGGATGATTATCAAAAAGGAGTTTTTGATAAACATAAACTTGTAGAATTGCAATGAGATTGAAATTCGAATTTGTCTCAAACCCTAGTGTTATTTATCACTATAAATACTCATTAAGCAATTGGTTTGAGAATGACGAAATTCTTTATTCACTAAATCACTAAAATTCGAAATTGCTTGTGAAGCAATAGTGCTAGCATACAAGCACTAGTTTTGGCTAAGGTCTGTTCGTGTGGATACTCGTAGAGGACGCGTTCTTTTGGAGGCGTTTCTGATCCGAGGCCAGGTTTCACCAAAGTGAACCACGTCCTTCCTTCCTAAATTGCTGTTGAATTCGACATACAAGTAAGTAATTATTCTGTTAATTTGAATTACATGGATCTTGGTTTGGGTTTTTAGATTAATTTTTGAAATTCCGCTGCGTTATGAACCTATAAAACCCAACAAGACCCCCCCGAAGCCGCATCAATAGTAGCTCTAGTGGTGACATTCGTTGCATCATAAAAAATTTGAATCACATGCTCCTTGTTAAGCTTATGATGGGGGACACTTCTTTGTAAATCCTTAAAACGCTCCCAAGCTTCATAGAGCGACTCCCCGTCGAATTGCACCAACTCGAGAATGTCTTTGGTTAGCTTTGTTGTCTTGCCATGTGGAAAGTACTTGCTAAGAAAAGCTTGAGCTAACTCCCGCCAAGTATGGATCGATTCATTGGGTAGAGATTGGAGCCACAAACTAGCTTTATCCCTCAAAGAGAAGGGGAACATCCGGAGCTTGATTTGGTCCGCGGTTATCCCATGAAACTTGAACGTGTTAATAACCCCCAAGAACTTGGCTATATGTGCATTTGGATCCTCATGTTTCAACCCATAAAAAGCACAACGGTTCTCCAAGAGTTGGATAGTACTAGGCTTGATCTCAAAAGTCGCCGCTTGAACCGGCATAGCGAAACATCCGAACGTGGCATTATCCACATCCGGCAAGAAGAACTCGCCCAAAGTTTGCCTCGGTTGATTTTGCACTTGCGGTTGCACCCGAGGGCGAACTTCCCTTGGTCGCTCTTGTTGCCTTTGTTGATTCAAACTCTCAAGTGGAGGAGGGGGTGGATATTGTTGTTCGCCTTCATCCACTAGAGGATTGAATCCTTCTTCTACTTCATATATAATCATGCCCGTCACCCTCCATAACTAAAGGAATCCGGGCTCTTCTTCTCACGCCTCTTTCGTAACTACCGAGATCCTCTTGGAAAGTTTCTAGTAGGAGATTAGCACGTCGTGTATTATGCATACACAAAGGGTTGCGTGCATTTTGCGTAGTATAGCCTAATCATGCTTAGTTAATCAGAATGACGCGTTAAAGAGATTTGAGACGGGGCATACTAATCTAATCCTAATTTTCACGCACCCTTGTGTAATATAACCTATTCATGCATAAGCTATCTGAATGACACGTTAAAGCGACTTAAGACGGGACATATTAATCTAGTGTCACAGTTCATGCATAAATTGTATAATATAACATATTCATGCTTAGGTTATCCGAATGACACCTTAAAGAGACATGAGACAGGACATACTATTCTAGTGTCACTGTTCATGCAAAAATTTCATAATATAACCTAAAAATGCTTAGGTAATACGAACGACCCGTTAAAGATACTTGAGACGAGACATACTAATCTAGGCTCACTTTTCACGCACACATTGCATATTGTAACTTCATTATGCTTAGGTAATCTGATCATCGCGTTAAAGAGACATTAGACGAAACATAGTAATCTGGCGTCACTTTTCATAAACACATTGCATAATACAACCTAACCATGCTTTGGTAATCCGAACGATGAGTGAAAGACACTTGAGACGGGGTATACTAATCTACCCTCTTTTTTCACTCACAATTTTCATAATATAACCTAACCATAATTAGGTAATTATAACGACTAGTTAAAGAGACTTGAGACATGGCATACTAATCTAGTGTCACTTTTCAAGCATAAATTTCATATAATAACCTAGCAATGCCTAGGTAATCCGAACGATGAGTAAAAGAGACTTGAGACGAGACATACTAATCTAGCCACACTTTTCATGCACACATTGCATATTATAACCTCACTGTGCTTAGGTAATCCAATCAACGTGTTAAAGAGACTTGAGATGGGACATACCAATCTGGCGTCAATTTTCACGCACACATTGCACAATATAACCTAACTATGTGTAGGTAATCCGAACGACGCATTAAAGAGACTTGAGACGGGGCATACTAATCTAACGACACTTTTCATGCACACATTGCAAATTATAACCTAACATTGCTTAGATAATCCAAATGATGCGTTAATGAGACTTGAGACAGGACATACTAATCTAGCGTCACTTTTCACGCAGACATTGCATATTATAACCTTCCCATGCTTAGGTAATCCGGACGGCGTGTTAAAGAGACTTGAGACGGGACAAACTAATCTAGCGTCACTTTTCACGCACACATTGCATAGTATAACCTTACCCTGCATAGGCAATCCGAACGATGCGTTAAAGAGACTTGAGATGTGGCATAGTAATCTACCCTCCTTTTTCACTCACACTTTGCATATTATAACCTAACCATAATTAGGTAATTTGAACGACTCGTTAAAGATACCTGAGACATGGAATACGAATCTAGCACCAGTTTTCATGACACTTTGAATAATATAACCCAACCATAATTAGGTGATTCAAATAACGCGTCAAAGAGACTTGAGACGGGGAATACTAATATAGCCTAACTTTTCATGCATACTTTGTGTAATGTTTCCTTACCATGCTTCGGTAATGGGAAGCCGCATTAAAGATACTTGAGTCGAGGCATATGAATCGAGCCTCATCTTTCACAAACATTTTACGTCATATAGCCTAACCTTGCCTATGTAATCAGAAGGACGCGTAAAGAGATTTGAGAAGGGGCATACTAATCTAGCCTTAATCTTCACGCACACTTGTATAATATAACGGATTCATTCTTAGGTTATTCAACTAACGCGTTAAAGAGACTTGAGACGGGACATACAAATCTAGTGTCACTTTTCATGCATAAATTGAATAATATAACTGAAAAATGCATTAGTAATCCGAACGACGCATTAAAGATACTTACATACTAATCTAGCGTCACTTTTCTCGCACACATTGCATATTATAACCTCACCATGCTTAGGTAATCCGGACGGCGCGTTAAAGAGACTTGCGATGGGCTAACCAATCTAGCGTCACTTTTCAAGCACACATTACATAATATAACATAACCATGCTTAGGTAATCTGAACGACTCATTAAAGAGATTTGAGATTGGGCATACTAATCTACTCTCTTTTTTCACTCACACTTTGCATATTATAACCTAACCATAATTAGGTAATTAGAACGACTCGTTAAAGAGACCTGAGCCATGGAATATGAATATAGCCCCAATTTTCACCCACACTTTGTATAATATAACCTAACCATAATCAAGTAATTCAAACGACTTGTTAAAGAGACTTGAGACGGGGCATATTAATCTAGCCTCACTTTTCACGCACAATTTACCTAATGTAACCTAACCATTCTTACTTAATCGGAACGACATGTTAAAGAGACTTGAGTCAGGGCATACAAAGGAACCTCTTTTTCAGACACACTTCCCGAAATATAACCTATCCATGCTTAGGTAATCATATCGACGTTTTAAAGAGATTTGAGACCAACTATACTAATCTAGCCTCACTTTTCATGCACACTTTGCCAAATATAACCTAACCATGCTTAGGTTATCTAAACAACACGTTTAAGATACTTGAGACGAGACATACTAATATAATTTCACTTTTCACGCATAAATTTCATAGTATAAATAAAACATGCTTAGGTAATACGAACAACGCGTTAAAGAGACTTAAGATGGGGCAGACTAATCTTGCCTCATTTTTCTGGCACACTTTACGTAATGTAACCTAACTATGCTTAGTTAAACAGAAAGACACATTAAAGAGGACATGAGTTGGAGTATATTAGTCTAGCCTCATTTTTTGCGCAAACTTTCTATAATATAACCTACCATGGTAATCGGTATGACGCGTAAAAGAGACTTGAAACGGGTTCATACTATCTAGCCTCATTTTTCAATCACTTTTTTTTATAATATATTTTAACCATAATTAGGTAATTTCAAAAACGTGTTAAAGAGACTTGAGCAGGGGCATACTATACCAGCCTCACTTTTCACGCACATTTTTCGTAATATAACCTAACCATAATTAGGTAATTCGAACGACGCGTTAAAAAGACTTGAGACGAGGCATATCAATCTAGCTTCACTTTTCACGCACACTTCATGTAATGTAACCAAACCATTCTTAGGTAATTGCAACGACGCGTTAAAGAAACTGGAGTCAGGGCATACGAATGGAACATCTCTTTCGTGCACACTTTCCGCAATATAATCTAACCATGCTTAGGTAATCAGAACGACGCTTTACAGAGATTTGAGACGGGGCATACTAACCTAGCCTTACCTTTAACGCACACTTTGCATAATAAAACCTTACTGATAACAAGATAGATGGGAACAATAAAAAAAAAGGAACTTAACCGAGCACACCTATCACTGAAACCGACATCACCCAGCAGGGAGAACAAAGCAAACAAATAGCAAAGGCCGAACTCGGCATTAACCGGGCCGGACACCATATCGGCAAATCGATCAAAGCAGTATATAAAGGCTTACTCGACCATCCGAGGAAGACCCCTCAAACCATAATGGCTATCTCGGCCAACCAAGTAGGATCCCCCAAAGACAATGACCATCTCGGCCAATCGAGCAAGATCTATCTTAATTATAGAGACAAAGTCTGACGGAAGGTACTCTGACATCTCCAACATTCTCTGCACAGACAAAGAGAATTGTATCAGACTTGTCGGCTCAGACAATGAGGAACAAAGGTATAGTATAAAAGACTAGGAAAAAGTAGGTAAAAAGGTTAATACTCTTTTTCGCTCAACTCTTAACTCCTTTCACTTCTTATTCTTTCTCTCACTAAAACTCTTATTGACTTGGCTGTTGGAGTGGCTGGTCGGAATCACCTTCCGGCGCCCTTCTAACGGTTGTGTTGTGGTTTTCAGGTACACCCTTGAAGACATCTCTGGACCTGAGACACCCCCAATTCACAAATTATCTTTTGGTGCCGTTTGTGGGAAAGAAAAGCAAGAAAGTTTCCACCTTTCTATCTCACCGGCGGGCGGTGGAAAATGAGTAGAGTAGAAGATGAGGATCCCCTCGCGAAGGAAACAGGCACCCAGGACAACGTCGGTGGGGACGGTTTGAAAACTCTGGTAAATAAGGGCACAGGTGACAGCCCATCCTGCCCGGTAACCACAAATGGTAGAGGCACCTACCTAAGCACAACATCTGGTGTCACCACTCACTACCACCCTTGGGGAATGCTCTTATCGGTATCTATCCCACCCACTTCATACTTCACACAGACAAATCAAGTGCCCCAAATGTTTTCCTTACGACCAGGTATAGCTCCCACCAACCTCACATTCTCTCCGGTAAGTACTTCCACACCTCTGGTAACACCTGTCGCAGAGAACCAAAACCCCACCCCGGCAAAAATACAGGAATACATCGAGTTTCATGCTCGGCAACTAGCTTTCCTCCAGCATGTCTAGCAATGCCATGCTTGGCCACCACCCCCTACCACCTCTCGAGGTAGTAATACCACCCCACCATATGTGCCAGCTCCACCTCCTCACCCACCAGAATTTTATCAATGACAAAACGAGTTTAACGCATCCCCTGATGGTGTAACCCCGGAAAAGAACACAACGGAACACCAAAACCCAAAAAACAAACAAGTTAACCAAACCGGCCACAAAATGCCGAAAGAAGCAAGGAAAACGCCCAAAAGAGTAGAAATCGAGGAGAGCGTGCATAGCTCAAGTGCCGGATCCGGCCAAAGAAAAGACCTGGAACAAGAGATAAGAGAAAGAGTCTGAACCGAGATGGAAAAGTTCAAAAGGAAAGAGCCGAGGAGAGCAAGTTACCTCAAAATCGGGAACCCACTAGCAGCAAAAATCCGAGAAGAACCTTTTCCGTTAAATTAAAAAATGCCGACAGTAGACCACTAGCGGAAGCAGTGATCCTACAACACACCTGAGCTCTTTTCAGGTAACCATGATGGTCCAGAGCTTATCTGAAGCAGTAGTATGCAAAATTTTCCCAACCACTCTAAAAGGACCGGCCGCAATCTGGTACCAAAGCTTGAAAGAAGGATCAATTCACAGTGTTGACGAGTAAGTAGAGGCTTTCCGAACTCACTTCGCACCGAGCATACAACGAAGGAAACAAATCCAGCGACCTCAAGCTGTTCTACCAAAAACTAGAGGAAAGTTTGAAAATTTTGTCACCATGTTCAACGAAGAAGCCATACTGGTAGAAGATCTGAATGACGACATGGAAACAGACTCCATGAAAGACAATACCACCATGAATACATTCTGAGACAACCTGATTACTAACCCGGTAGAAACTTACCCTCAACTGATGAATCGAGCATGGAACTTCATCAATTTGGACGAAAAGCGCATAAGGAAAGCTGCTAACTCGGCCCCACAATTGAGTGCTGCCATACAACCTTTGAACCAGAGCAACATGTAAGACAAGTTCAAAGCCAGAGAACAAAGACCACATGTACCTCACCGAGCAGAAAACCACCGACCGGTCAAAATAGAAGACCAAGCTTTCATCCCACTTAACATGCCAAGATTACACATTCTAATGTGGATTTAAAACAACAACGAACTGGTCCGCTACCCTCCAAAGTTACAATTTGAAGGAGAAAGAAAAAAATACTGTCAGTTTCACGACGGACACTGGCATGTCACTGACGAATGCGGAAGCCTAAAAAAAGAAATTGACCGATTGGTGCAAGTGGGCCGACTGAAAGATTTTGTGGCACAAAGTAAAAAATTACAACTCCGGAGCCACAAACCAAGGAGAGCATAGTAGAAAGAGAGATGAGGTACCACCACCAAATAAGCAAAATGTATCGGGAGTAATCAACACAATAATAGGAGGTATGGCTGATCCCGATTACAAACGTGGCAGGCGCAAAAGACAAAAAACGGTGATGAATATCACGGTAGCCACACCACTACCCGAGGTCAGCTTTGGCCCGAGAGATGGCGAGGGTGTAGATTTTCCGCATCAGGACACCCTGCTAACCTCGGGTCTAAAAGAAAACTTTTGGGTGATGAGGCAGCTAGTAGATGAAGGGAGCTCGGTAAATCTCATTACAAAAGAGGCATACCTAGGAATAGGATGCTCAGTGTTAAACCTCAAACCGGTCAAAACCCATCTTGTCGGTCTAGGAGGAGCACTAGTGAGAGCAAAAGGTGTAGCCAAACTAACAGTCGAGCTAGGAAAAGAGAGTGGAATGCCAGAGGGAGGCTTAGTTGGCATCACTAAAAAATTCAAGTCACTATTCATGGTAGTAGACATGCCACTCGCTTACAACGTTATTTGGCAGACCGATGCTATACAGCACCGGGGCAGTCACATGTATCAAATACCTGGCAATGAAAATTCCTACTGAGAAAGGCGTGGTAACAGTCAAGGGGAGGCAAGACATAGCCAAAATGTGCTACCTAGTATCTAAGAAGGACGTCTCAGAAGCACTAGCCATAGAAACGATGGAGATACCAAACTCAAATGAAGGAAAACTAGAACCACACGGAAAGTTAGAAAAAGTGAGCCTGACAGGAGCAGCCCTAAGATCGGTCATGATAGGCGTCGAATTGGCCAAGATTGTGAAAGAATAGATAACCGACATGATGATAAAAAACAAAGTATAATTTGTTAACACACTAGGAGCGATAGAGGGTGTAGTTCCAACAATTATTTCCCATAAGCTGAATGTAGACCCAACACACAAACCGATGAAGGAGAAGAAAAGACCTTTTACGGTGGATAGACAAATTTCTATCAGAATCGAGGTGGACAAACTGCTGGCTGCTGGCTTCATACGAAGAGTGTACTACCCGGAATGGTTATCAAATGTGGTACTCATAAGGAAACCTAATGGAAAGTGGGGACTATGCATAGATTTCACGAATCTGAACCGGGCATATGCTTAAAAGACAGCTACCCTCTACCAAACATCAACCAATTAGTCGACTCAACCAGTGGCTACGAGGTCTACTCGTTCATAGACATAGCCCAAGGGTACCACCAGATACCAATGCACAAAGATGATGAAGAAAATACAAGTTTCATAACGAATAACGGCACATACTGCTACAAGAAAATGCCTTTTGGCTTGAAAAATGCCGGCGCAACATACCACGATGATGAACTTCGTATTCAAGGACCAGATCGGTCAAAACATGGAAGTTTATGTTGATGACATCATTGTCAAGTCCAAAAAGGTAGAGAACCATGCAAAAGACTGAGAAGAAGTATCTGAGAAGTTAAAAAAATACAAGCTCAAGTTGAACCCGAATAAATGCGCTTTCAGAGTTCCAGCAGGAAAGTTCCTCGGCTACCTCATCTTCCAAAAATGCATTGAAATGAATCCAGAAAAAACAAAGGCAATCATAGACATGACAGCACTGAGGAAAGCCAAAGAAGTTCAGAAACATAATGGAAGGATCACAGCTCTCGGATGATTTGTGTCAAACTCGGCAAAGAGGTGTCTCCCATTTTTTAAAACACTGAGAAACGTAAAAAACTTTGAATGGAATGAGGAATGCCAGAAATCTTTCGAGGAGCTCAAAATTTTCCTGAGCTCACCATCACTGCTCGGCAGGCCTGAAGTAGGACAAATCCTATTCTTATACATGAGTGTCACCAACGAAACAGTACCATCAGTTCTTGTCAAAGAAGAAGGAAGAGAGCAGAAACTGGTATACTATACGAGCAAAGTATTGAAAGGCCCCGAGCTCAGAAATAGAAAAATTGAGAAATTCGCATTCACACTTGCGTTGACGGTGGAAAAGCTAAAGAGATATTTTCAAACCCACTCGGTGATAGTCGGAACAAATCAACCACTAAAGAAAGCCCTGGGAAGACCACAAACGTCAGGAAGACTGATCCACTGGTCCATTCTGTTGGGATCATATGACATAAAATATGAACAGAGGTCATCCATGAAAGCACAAATCTTAGCAAACTTTGTTGCTGAAACAACACACGACCAACCAGTAGAAGTGGAT
This sequence comes from Mercurialis annua, assembly GCF_937616625.2. Classification (NCBI taxonomy): domain Eukaryota; kingdom Viridiplantae; phylum Streptophyta; class Magnoliopsida; order Malpighiales; family Euphorbiaceae; genus Mercurialis; species Mercurialis annua. The sequence continues at coordinate 29,296,370 of NC_065576.1, forward strand.
GAGAGCATGGTCAGATGGGTATTGCAAGTAGATAGATAGTCGAACATGATAGGCTCAGGGGCAGGCATGATATTGAAAGGCCCACACTCCATAAAAATGCAACACTCGGTCAACTTAAACTTCCCAGCCACAAACAACTCAGCAGAATACAAAGCTCTGATCGCGGGGTTGAGGATGGGAAAAGTGGTCAAGGGAGAACGCCTTAAAATTCAAATTGACTCACAACTAGTGGATAACCAGGTTCTAGGTCTATTTGAAGTAAAAGATCCTGATATGAGAAAATACGTAGACCGAGTTAAAGAGCTGCTAGCCAAAATAACTGAAGATCGCGGAAAATGGGAACTAGAGAAAATTCCTAGATAAGAAAACAAAGAAGCGGACATGTTGGCTAAGGCCGGAGCAACCAAAGAAATAATACCAGGCATTCCATCATCAGTTCAAAACTTCAGCAGTATCCAGAATCCTGAGGTGACTTCCCTGATTAATCCATTAAACTAATGGATGGAGCACATTATAACATACATAAAAAATGGAAGCCTATCAGATGATAAAAATACAGCGACAAATGATAAACGCCGAGCACCGCACTTCTCATACCGAGATGGGATCTTGTATCGGAAATCATTCGTACACCTTTAGTCCAGATGTCTCATAGCATAAGATGGAAAACATGTCTTAGCAGAAATGCAAGAGGGCATGTGCGGCAGCCACGTCTCTCACCTAGCACTCTTCCGAAAAGCGGTACTACAACGGTACTATTGGCCAACCTTGGCACAAGATGCAGTAGAGCTAGTGCAAAAATGCGGGAAATGTCAATACCACCAGAATGTGCACCACCTGCGAATAACCGAGCAAAGTCCTATAATTTAGTCCTTGGCCTTTCAGCACATGGGGAATTGACATTGTTGGGCCGTTTCCAACAGCAAGTGGACAAAGAAAGCTCTTGATAGTCGCAGTTGATCAATTCTCCAAATGGGTCGAGGCCGAAGCTGTCTCAACCATAACAGAAGCTCGGGTACGAAACTTCATACGAAGAGAGATAATTTGTCGCTTCGGCATACCAAAAATCATCATTACCGACAATGGCAAGCAATTTGACAACAAAGTCTTAACAGAATACTGTGCTGAAAATGGGATAAATCTAAGGTTCACATCGGTTACCCACCTGCAAACCAATGGGATGACCGAGCTCACCAACAGAACCATCATGAACGGGCTAAAAAAACGATTAGATGAAGCAAAAGGCCGATGGGAAAATGAGCTACACAACATCCTATGGTCATAATGAACTATTCCAAAATCCAATAGAGGAAGAACCCCATACAGCTTAACTTACGGGCGCGAAGCAATGGTTCCAGTAGAGATAGGCATGCCACTATCCGGGTTCAATACTTTGATGAGCAACTGAATGTGGAAAACACCAAGCTTTGTCTCGACTTGCTAGAAGAACGGAGAAAGCAAGCCTTGATGCACATCGAGGCAAGCAAGCGAAGGATGGCCACGTACCACAACAAGAGGGTGAAACCCTTAACCTTTGAAGTAGGCGACCTGGTCATGCGAAGAGCAGACATAGCAAGAGGCAATGTCGGAGTATCTAAACTTGGAGCAAACTGGGAAGGGCCTTACCAAGTAAAGAAAGTAGGAAAAGGAGGAGCTTACTACTTAACTTACTTATCTGGCCGAGATTTACCAAGAACCTGGAATGCTAGGGTTCTTAAGAGGTTCCATTAGTAAAAATTTCAGGTTATCGAGTCAGTCAGGGTTTTTTTTCACTTGCATTCAAGTCAAAGTCATTGTATGCGAGAATGCAAGTTTTTCCCCTATCAATAAAAGAAAAAAAAAGAGAGAAAAATAAACAAACGTGTCAGAAAACGAATCAAAGTCGATTTAAGCCATATTATAACCTCACTATGCTTAGGCAATCCGATCAACGCGTAAAAGAAACTTGAAACGTGGCATACTAATCTAGCCTCACTTTTCACGCACACTTTATATAATGTAACCTAACCATTCTTAGGTAAGCGGAAAGACGTGTTAAAGAGACTTGAGCAAGGGCATACAAATGGAACCTCTTTTTCACGCATACTTTCTGCAATATAACCTAATCATGCTTAGGTAATTGAACAATGCTTCAAAGAGATTCGAGGCGGGGCATACTAATCGAGCCTCACTTTTCACGCACACTTTGCATAATATAACCTAACCATGCTTAGGTTATCGGAAAGACGTGTTAAAGAGACTTGAGACGGGACATACTAATCTAGCTTCACGTTTCATGCATAAATTCCATAATATAAACTAACCATGCTTAGGTAATCCGAACGACGCGTTAAAGAGACTTAAGATAGGGCACACTAATTCAAGACTGGGCATACTAATCTAGCCTCACTTTTTCATGCACACTTACGTAATGTAACCTAAGCATGCTTAGTGAAGAGGAAACACACATTAAAGAGACTTGAGATGGGACAAACTAATCTAGCGTCACTATTCACGCACACATTGCATAATATAACCTAACTATTGTTGGCAATCCGAACGACGCGTTAAAGAGACAGGAGACGGGGCATACTAATTTACTCCCATTATGCACTCACACTTTGCCTATTATAACCTAACCATAATTAGGTAATTAGAAAGACTCGATAAAGAGACCTGAGACATAAAATACGAATTTAGCCCCAATTTTCACGCACACTTTGCATAATATGACCTAGCCATAATTAAGTAATTCGAAGGACGCATTAAAGAGATTTGAGAAGGGGCATATTAATCTAGCCTCAATTTTCACGCACACTTTATGTAATATAACCTAACCATGCTTAGGTTATCCGTACGACGCGTTAAAGAGACTTGAGAGGGTAAAAACAAATATAGCTTCACTTTTCATGCATAAATTGTATAATATAAACTAACCATGCTTAGGTAATCTGAACGACGCGTTAAAGAGGCTTAAGATGGGCCATACTAATCTTACCTCATTTTTCATGCACACTTTACGTAACGTAACCTAACCATGGTTAGCTAAGCAGAATGATACATTAATGAGATATGATTCGAGGTATACTAATCTAGACTCATTTTTTGCGCACACGTTCTGAAATATAACCTAACCATGGTAATCAGAATGACGCGTTAAAGAGTGTTGAGACAGGGCATACTAATCTAGACTCATATATCAATCGCACTTTGTATATTATAAGCTAACCATAATTAGGTAATTAGAACGACCCATTAAAGAGACTTGAGACAGGGCATATTAATCTAACCTCAATTTTCACGCACACCTTGCATAATATAACCTAACCATAATTAGGTTATCTGAACGACGCGTTAAAGAGAATAGAGACAGGGCATACTAATTTAGCTTCATTTTTCTTGCACATATAACATAATATAACCTAACTCACATAGGTAATCCGAACGACGCGTTAAAGAGACTTGAGGCGGGGCATACTTATTCCTCTTTTTCCACTCACACTTTGCATAATATAACGTAACCATAATTAGGTAATTAGAATAATGCATTAAAAAGACTTGAGCCAGGGAATACTAATCCAGCCTAACTTTTCACGCACACTTTGAATAATATAGCCTAAACATAATTAGGTAATTTTAACGACGCGTTAAAGAGACCGGAGACGGGGCATACTAATCTAGCCTCACTTTTCACGCAAACTTTATGTAATGTAACCTAACCATTCTTAGGTAATCAGAACGAGCGTTAAAGAGACTTGAGTCAGGCATACGAATGGAACCTCTTTTCGCACACACTTTCCGCAATATACCATCACCATGCTTAGGTAATCAGAACGATGCTTTATAGAGATTAAAGAAAGGGCATACTAATCTAGCTTAAATTTTATGCACACTTTGCGTAACATAACCTAACCATAATTAGGTAATTAGAATGTGGCACTAAAGAGACTTGAGCGGGTAATATTAATCCAATCTTACTTCTCACGCACACTTTTCATTAATCTAAGCATAATTAGGTAATTCGAACGATGCGTTAAAGAGACTTGGGATGGGACATACTAATCTAGCCTAACGTTTCACGTACACTTTACGTACTGTGACCTAAAAATTATTACATAATTGGACGACGCGTTAAAGAGACTTACGTCAGGACATACGAATTAAACCTCTTTTTCGCGCACACTTTCCGCAATATAACCTATCCATGCTTAGGCAATCGGGACGACGCCTTAAAGAGATTTGAGACGGGGCATACTCATCTGGCCTCACTTTTCACGCACCCTTTGCGTAATATAACCTAACCATGGTAATTAAAATAACGCGTTAAATAGACTTGAGACGGGGTATCTTAATCTAGCCTTATTTTTCAATCACACTTTGTATAATATAACCTAACCATGATTAGGTAATTAGAACGACGCTTTAAATAGACTTGAGACAGGGCATAATAATCTAGCCTTATTTTTCACGTACACTTTACATAATATAACATAACCATAATTAGGTATAAAGGGACCTAAGACATGGCATACTAATGTAGCCCAAATTTTTACGCTCACTTTGCATCGTATAATCTAACCATTATTTGGTAATTACAACGACGTCTTAAAGTGACTTGAGCGAGGACATACTAATCCAGCCTTACTTTTCACGCACACTTTGCATAATATAACCTAACTATAATTAGGTAATTTGAACGATGCATTAAAGAGACCTAAGACGGGGCATACTAATCTAGCCTCACTTTTCATGCACACTTAATGTAATGTAACCTAACCATTCTTAGGTATTCGGAATGACGTGTTAAAGAGACTTGAGTCATGGCATACGAATGGAACCTTTTTTTCACGCACAATTTTCGCAATATACCCTAACCATGCTTAGGTAATCAGAACAACGCTTTAAAGAGATTTGAGAAGGGGCATACTAATCTAGCTTCACTTTTCACGCACACTTTGCATAATATAACCAAACCGTAATTAGGTAATTAGAAAGAGGCGTTAAAGAGACTTGAGCCGGGGGATACAAATCCAGCTTCACTTCTCACGCACACTTTACGCACTATACCCTAACCATTATTACATAATTGGAATGACGCGTTCAAGAGACTTTCGTCAAGACATACGAATTGAACCTCTTTTTTGCGCACATTTTCCGCAATATAACCAAACCATGCTTAGGTAATCGGAACGACGCCTTAAAGATATTTGAGACGGGGCATACTAATCTAGCCTCACTTTTCGCGCACCATTTATGTAATATAACCTAATCATGGAAATCAGAATGACGCGTCAAAGAGACTTGACACAGGGTATCCTAATCCAACCTTTTTTTTCAATCACACTTTGTATAATATAACCTAACCATAACTCGGTAATTAGAACGACGCGTTAAAGAGACATAAGATAGGGCATACTAATCTTTCCTCAATTTTCACGTACACTTTGCATGCTATAACATAACCATAATTAGGTAATTCGAACGACGTGTTAAAGAGACTTGAGGCGGGGCATACTTATCCATCCTCACTTTTCATGCATACTTTGCGTAATGTTAACTAACCATACTTAGGTAATACGAACACTGCGTTAATGAGACTTGAGTCGAGGCATACGAATCGAGCCTCATTTTTCGTACACATTATGTGTAGTATAGCCTAACCATGCGTAGGTTATCATAACAATGCGTACAAAGATTTGAGACGGGGAATAATAATCTAGCCTTAATTTTTACGCACCCTTATGTAATTTAACCTATTCATGCTTAGGTTATCCGAATGACTCGTTAAGCGACTTAATACGTGACATACTAATCTAGTGTCTTTGCATGCATAAATTGCATAATATTGTTGGCGCAGCGGGGATGGTCCGGATTGTATATTTCAATTCAAAATCAGAATTCCAACAATCTGGATCCAGAAATTACTCATATCAATAATAAATGGATCGTCGTATTATCTAGTAAATAAAGCACGCATCTAGAAATTGTAAGAAGAATGCCTATGTTGATTCTCAAACGATTATTGTAGTCCCGATAGTACAGCGACCTCAAGGTCGTCCACACGAGTATGCGTCCGATTGAATCCTCGCCTTGAAGTAATCCGCAAGAGTTCCTCTTGCCGTGCAACCATAAGCTAAAACTCTCGCCTCGATTACGTCTTTGCTCGGATGTATGACAAACTTTCTCCAAGCTTTTCTTTGATTAATGACTATTTGAACTCCTTCAACTATGATCTCTTAAATGCGGTATGTATAGAATGAGTAAAGGCTTAATACATAGTTTGACTTCTGAACTTGTACCCTTGTACCCATCTAACCCCTAAACTTAACGTCTCACCTATTGAACCCCTGAACTTGTTAAATAATCCGATTTGACCCCCGAACTTGATAAATATGCAAATATTGAACCCTTCGTGTCCACCTGTCACTTGAAACGTTCTAGAAGAAATTGTGTACGGAGGGGTTCAATGTTTACGTATTTATCAAGTTCGGGGGTCAAATCGGGTTATTTAACAAGTTCAGGGGTTCAATAGGTGAGACGTTAAGTTTGGAGGTTAGATGGGTAAAAGGGTACAAGTTCAGGGGTCAAACTATGTATTAAGCCAATGAGTAAAGGCAGACTCTATTTATAGGCAAGAGTTTGTAGGTGTTGGACACCAAGTAAAGCTGTTGCCACAATTCGATACCTCACATTCTAGGTGTCACACACCACGTATAGGTGTTGCCACCATCTGACATATCACAAGCTAGGTGTCATACATCAAGCATAGTTGTTGCCACCTTCAGACACGTCGGATGCTAGGTGTCACACACAGTGACATACATGAAATAATCACATGACATCATCGCATGACATCATCGTGACATCATCACATGATATCATCGTGACATCATCACATGACATCATCACATTAACTTAGATAAAATACAATTAGGTTCCTACTAATATATAACTACTACAAATTAGTCCCTAATTTATACTTGTTTTTCATCTTAGATTAATTTCTGAGATATGCTAGGATCTATATAAAATCTATCTCTTGTAAAATCAATCGGTTCACACCCTATTGTGTGTGACTAACTAGGTTCACATCTATATGGAAACGAGAGTCATAAGAAACGCCTTTCTTAAATTTAATAATTAAATTCCATTAATTATTAATTCTCGTAGATCGTGAGTGACGTCTAGCAACATATCACAACCACAAAATAGATATGAATGTTTTGATGCATTCTTAAGAACCAATGTTAATAATTATCGTGCACTCAAATTCCCTTATCTAAGATTCCAATCTCGACTAGTGTCATGGTTAAGTCAACCACAGTTTGTCTTGATCATATCACCTCATCTCAGTTCTTATTCTTGATAAATATGACTTCCACTAAAAACAACTTTCTAAGTAAGTTATATACACCTCAGCAGGTTTTATCATCCATCAAGAACAATTTGAGATAGCATAGAATCTTTTCTCCGTTCATCCGGAGTGATAAATCCTCTCTTGGTTAAACCCCTATCTCCATATACAATTAACTAGAGCCAACACATCTCGCGACCCTAGCTCATGAAAGATCTAGGGATAAGGAGTATCAAACTCTAATCACCTATATACAAGATAGTGTCACCGCAAGTCAAAGGACACATGTACAATTATGAACTAGATGACATAAATTGACTTGATGAAATACCATATATAAGTCATCTAGCGTCACTTGTTTGACTCACTCAAACCCTTTGAGTGTCCATATGTTTATTATGATCCCCATCAAGTAGTATGAGACTCACTACTTCCTATAATTAGTAACTCTTTACTAATCCGGAGAACAAACAAAGGTGACAATCTTTTCGGGATAATACGATGCCCTTATTCGTAGGACCCAATCGACCTTGAACGTTTATTTAGATCACTTGTATAATGGAATCTATCACTCATATTCTTAACACCTTAAGAATAGATTCTATCACAATGTTATAAGTCTATCTTCCGCAATATGTCCTAGTCGTAAGTGCCATAATTGTTTCGAGGTTTGATCATTTATGGTATTTATTTCGAAAACATTATATGTATTACTAACATCTTCATTTATACAATAAAGACTATTTTATACATAACCATAACCAACAACTTTATTATTATATATAATTTTACAAACATCCATTATAAATAGGAAATCATACCCTAATCTTGTCATACAAGAAATGGACATGATATTTCTATAAGTGTTTGGTAAGGAAAAAATATTGTTCAAATACAAAACATGTTTATACAACAAAATAGAAGATGATCCTATAGCTTTAGCCGCAACGCTTGCGTTATTTCCAATCTTCAAGATCACTTCGTCCTTGTCCAACATCCTCTCATTTGCTAGATCCTGTAAGGATGAACAAATGTGAGAACTAGCTCTGTTATCTAATACCCAAGCTTTGGACGAGCTATCGTTATTGGACTTGAAATAACAAGAAATTTACACACACTCACCGGGATTTTCATTCTTCTGTTCTTGCCCTTGGATTCTAAGTACGTGGGGCAATTTTGTTTCCAATGTCCCTCGCCTTCACAAAAGAAACACTTTCCTTTGTTCTTCGAGGTGTCCTTCATTTTTGTAATGGCCTTTTGGGCCTTCAAAACAGTCTTCGTAGTCTTACTAGAAGAAGCAATCACAACAGAAACTTCCTTTCCCTTAACATTATTCTTTTCAGCAGTTATCAACATATTTGATAACTCGGCATGTGTACATTCTATCTGATTCATTAGTAATTCGTGATGAAATTACCATACGATTCCGAAAGGGATTGAAGGATCATACTTGTTTGGAGATTGAAGTCCATGTGAAGTCTAGACCCTCTAGCCGTTCGATTCATCAAATCATCATGTTCACATGTTCTCCAACACCCTTTCCCTCGGAGTACTTCGCCCGAAATAATTTCTTAGATATTTCATATCTAGAAAAACGACATGATTCACCATACAACTCTTGTAAATGAAACAGTATTTCGCGAGCTCCTGAATACTTATCGTGTTGCTTTTGCAACTCGTTATTCATAGATGCCAACATATAGCACTTGGCTTGTTCGTCATCTAACTTCCCCTTGCACAATGCCTCATGTTCCTCGGGAGGAGCCTCAATCGACAATGGTCCCGAAACATTTGTCTCAGGAACATATACTATGTGTTCACTTGCAAGAACTATTTTGAGATTTCTTAACCAATCAACAAAGTTAGGACCCACTAAGCGATTATTGTCGAGAATGCTACTTAACGGATTCGATTCCATCTTATCTTATCAACCTATGGATATCAAATATCTCTAATTGGTATTATTGTCTTGTATATTTAAACCATAATAATTTGGTCCTTATCAAAATGGCCTCCCATTATCTTTTTCGTATCCTACTCTTCCAAAATAGAAAACATAAATCTTTGTTAGAAACGATTTCAAGCGGGTGATTGAATTCTTGTAGTCATTAATCTTTCCCTCAGTTACACCTAATTATCGTTATTGGGACCACAATGCACTACAAGTGAACAACACTTGTTCATCATATCTCATATGAGATTCAATAATTTTCGGCTCCTAATGCTTTCACCCTCAGATACCCATTGTCTTTTTTGGGGTTTTGCATTAGTTAAGTTTAACCCATTGAATCAACTAAGATGTATCAACTTGAATAATACACGACTCAGGTACGCCTAATTGCCGTTATTGCCGTGTACTATATCGATACACCCGTAACATATCATGCTTAACAATAAACTCAACAACGGCATGTTGACGATATCATCTCACCCCTATGTATCCATAGCCGACAAGATGATAACTCAAAGCCGGTTAGTTTATTGCTCCAATGGAGAGCTATTAATAAATCAATCAATATAAACTTAATCTTTTAACTATTAGGAAGATTTCTTAGGGTTTTAAGTTTTTCCGGTCTCACAAAGCACACAACACATTTTAGCATGCATCTCATACATATTAAAGCTAAAAATGATCCATGCAATCACACATGTATGATCATGGACTTCCTAGGTCTCATTCTTTAGCCACAAAAGAATGAGCAAACTATTACTTGTTTTGCATGTTTTGTTGATGACAACATAATGCATAAGCAAATCACGTTAGAAAAATTCCAAGGATAGATTGGAGGGTCACGAGTGGACCAATTAAGTAGCAATATCCTAGACAAAATTTAATCAAATATAATTAATGTCACAATACCGTTTGCTCATTTTTGCAAACAAGACCTAAGCCCTCGGAATTATAAATTATATGACCAATAATAATTCCTAAGTCTATAATTATCAATACATGCATTAAATCTTAAAGATTTAATACTAAATGATATGGTGGCTCTGATACCATTGTTGGCGCAGCGGGACGCGATGGTCTGGATCATATATTTCAATTCAAAATCGAAATTCCAACAATCCAGATCCATAAATTGATCATATCAACAACAAATGGATCGTCGTATCATCTAGTAATTAAAGCACACATCTAGAAATCGTAAGAAGAATGCCTATGTCGATTATCCAACGATTCTTGTAGTCCCGATAGTACTGCGACCTCAAGCTCGTCCACACGAGTATGCGTCCGATTAAATCCTCGCCTTGAAGTAATACGCAAGAGTTCCACTTGCCGTGCAACCCTAAGCATAAACTCTCGCCTTAATTAGGTCTTTGCTCGGATGTATGAAAAACATTCTCCAAGCTTTTTTGTGATTGATGACTATTTTAACTCCTTCAAATATGCTCTCTTACGTGTGCTGTGTATAAAATGAGCAAAGGAAACCTATATTTATAGGCAAGAGTTTGTAGGAAACTTTGACACCTCACATGCTAGGTGTTACACACCAAGCAAAGGTGTTACCACCATTCGACACCTCACATGCTGGGTGTCACAAACCAAACATAGGTGTTACCACCATATAACACATCACATGCTAGGTGTCACACATCAAGCATAGGTGCTGCCACCATCTGACACGTTGGATGCTAGGTGTCACACACGGAGACATACATGACATCATCACATAACATCATCGTGACATCATCACACGACATCATCACATTAACTTGGAAAAAATAAAATTTGGTGCCTACTAATATATAACTCTTGCAAATTACTCCTTAATTTATTCTTGTTTTTCATCTTAGATTAATTTCTGAGATATGCTATTATCTATATGAAATCGATCTCTCCTAAACGCAATCGGTTGCACACCCTATTGTGTGTGACTAAGTAGGTTCACATCTATATGGCAATGAGAGTCATAATAAACGCCTTTCTTATATTAAATAATTTAATCCCATTAATTATTAATTCTCGTAGATCATGAGTGACGTCTAGCAACATATCACGACCACCAAATAGATATGAATGTTACGATGCATTCTTTATGAACTAATGTTCATAATTACTTTACACTCAAAATTCCCTTCATCTAAGAATCTGATCTCGACTAGTGTCACGGTTAAGTCCAACACTGTTTATCTTGATCATATGGCATCATCTCAGTTCTTATTCTTGATAAAGATGACTTCTACTAGAAACAACTTTTTAAGTAAGTCATATACACCTACATAGGTTTTATTATGGATAAAGAACAATTTGAGATAGCATAGAATTGTTTCTCTGTTCATCTAGAGTGATAAATCCTCTCTGGTTAAACCCCTATATCCATATACAACTAACTAAAGCCAACACATCCCGCGATCTTAGCTCATGAAAGATCTAGGGATAAGGAGTATCAAACTCTAATCACATATATTCAAGATAGTGTCACCGCAAGTCAAAGGACATATGTACAATTATGAACTAGATGACATAAAATTGACTTTGAAGAAATACCATATATAAGTCATCTAGCGTCACTTGTTCGACTTACTCAAACATTTTGAGTGTCCATATATTTATTCATATGCCCATCAAGTAGTATGAGACTCACTACTTTCTATAATTAGTAACTCTTTACTAATAAGGAGACTAAACAAAGGTGACAATCTTTTCGGGATAATATGATGCCCTTATTCATAGGACCCCATCGATCGTGAACGTTTATTTAGATCACATGTATAATAGAATCTATCACTCATATTCTTAATAACTTAAGAATAGATTCTATCACAATGTTATAAGGATAATATGCAATAAATAAACGCTTAGTTGATGAGACACGTAGTTCTAACAAAACATATATATCATTGCCATTGGGATTTGTTTATACAAGTATACATACAAAATGGCCCTAGGGCACATACTACTAACAAATATAACCTAACATTGCTTAGGTAATCATAATAACGTGTAATAAAAACTTAAGATGGGACATACTAATCTAGCGTCACTTTTCGCGTACACATTGCATATTATTACCTCTTCCTGCTTAGTTAATCCAGACGGCGCGTTAAGGAGAATTAAGACGGGAGATAATAATCTAGCATCACTTTTCATGCACACATTGCATAATATAACCTAACCAGGCTTAGGTCATTCAAACGACGCGTTAAAGAGACTTGAGACGGTGCATACTAATCCACCCTCTTTTTTCACTCACAATTTGCTTATTATAACCTAACCATAATTAGGTAATTAGAACGACTCTTTAAAGAGACCTGAGACATGGCATACTAATCTAACCCCAAGTTTTACGCACACTTTCCATAATATAACCTAACCTGAATTAGGTAATTAGAGCAACGCGTTAAAGAGATTTGAAACGGGGCATACTAATCGAGCCTTTCTTTTAAAGCACACTTTTTGAAATATAACCAAACCATGCTTAGGTTATCCGAACGATGCGTTAAAGAGACTTAAGATGGGGGATAATATTCTAGCTTCACTTCTCCCGCATAAGTTACATAATATAAACTAACAATGCTTAGGTAATTCGAACGAGGCGTTAAAGAGACTTAAGATGGGCCATACTATTCTTGTCTCATAATTCATGCACACTTTACGTAATATAACCTAGCCATGCTTAGTTAAGTGAAAGACATATTAAAGAGACATGATTCTGTGTATACTAACCTAGCCTCATTTGTTGGGCACACTTTCTGTAATATAACATAACCATGGCAATTAGAATGACGTGTTTAAGAGACTTGAGACGGGGTATCTTAATCAACCCTCAATTTTTAATCACACTTTGTATAATATAACCGTACCATAATTAGGTAATTGGAACGATGCGTTAAAGACACTAGAGACAGGGCATAGTAATTTAGCGTCATTTTCACGCACAATTTGCATAATATAACCTAACAATAATTAGGCAATTCAAACGACATGTTAAAGAAACTTGAGACAAGGCATACTACTCTATCCTAACTTTTCATGCATACTCTACGTAATGTTACGTAACCATGCTTAGGTAATAGGAACGCTGCGTTAAAGAGACTTGAGTAGAGGCATACAAATCGAGCCTTATTTTACATGAAAAAATTTTGCAGTATAGCCTAACATGCTTAGATAATCAGAAAGACGCGTTAAAGAGATTTGGAATGGGGCATACTAATATAGCCTTAATTTTCACGCACCCCTGTATAGTATAACCTATTCATGCTTAGGTTATCTGACTGACGCATTAAAGAGACTTAAGACAGGACATACTAATCTAGTGACACTTTTCATGCATAAATTGCATAACATAACCTAACAATGCTTAGGTAATACGAACGACGCGTTAAAGAGACTTGAGACATGACATACTAATCTAGTGTCACTTTTCATGCATAAATTTTATATTATAAACTATCAATGCATATGTAATCCGAATGACGCGTTAAAGAGACTTGAGACTGGACATACTAATCTAGCCTCACTTTTCACGCACACATTGCATATTGTAACCTCACCAAGCTTAGGTAATCCGGACGGCGCGTAAAAGAGACTTGAGATGGGACAAACTAATCTAGCGTCACTTTTCACGCACACATTGCATAATATAACCTAACCCTGCTTAGGCAATCCGAAATACAGGTTAAAGAGACTTGAGACGGGGCATACTAATCTACCCTCTTTTTTCACTCATGCTTTGCATATTATAACCTAACCATAAATTGGTAATTAGAACAACTTGTTAAAGAAACCCGAGACATGCAATACGAATCTAGCCCCAATTTTCATTCACACTTTGCATAATATAACCCAACCATAATTAGGTAATTTAAACGACGCGTCTGTAATATCCCGTAAAATTTTACATTTTTTTTACATTTAAATTCCGACATTTTTCCCGGTCGTTTTGAAGTAATCTCGATATTAGTGGCTTGGTTCGAGTTGTTTGGTTTGGGTGTGATTTATTGGTTTAACCAATTATATATTTAAATCAAAAATAAAAAAAAAATAGAATTCATTCATTCCCGTTCGGGAATTGGAATTCCCGAACGGGAATCTCTTTTTTTTGGGCCTGGTCTCGTTCGAGACCAGGCATTCCCGAACGGGAATCATGGCCTGAAAGGCCATTCCCGTTCGGGAATCACATCAGCCCATAGGACCCTTTCGTGTGGCCCTTTTCGATCTCATTTACGGCTCACTTCCCTACGTTATTTTAAGTCGATTTCTTCATTGAAAACCTAGATCACACTGCAATCTAACCCTAGCCACTCTCCTTTCGTTCTTTCGCTGAGTATTGAATCTGTTATCATCTTCCAAAGATCGCTGTTCAGTAAGTGTTTATAATTCCTTTGATTTCCAGATTTTGCTTTTGAACGGCTTTGCGTAATTTGATTCGTTCTTGTTTGTTTCTAGATCGAAATTGATTCCGCTTGATCTCAGACGTTCTAGACTCAATTCCCTACGATTCCCTATCTCGTTTTCGTTGAACGGTACGTAATTTAAGCTCGTTTTAATCGCCGTACGGTTAACCGCTTTGAACGTTATATAACCTGTTCTTGCGGATTGGTTACTGCCGATCCTTTGTTTATTTTTCTTGGTTATGATTTTACCTTGTTTTTGATTATAAATCTCTTGGGTTGTTGTTGTGTAAGATTTGAATGATTTTGGGATCCATCGTTGCTTGACGTTCTTGATTCCGTTTTGAAATTGCCGAATGGTTCATTAGTTACTGTTCTTCTTAATTTTGATTTCTATGAGATTGATTAATAACTAGATGATTGTTGTGTGGGTTGTGATTATGATTAGTTTGATGATTTTTAAAGTCGTTAAAGAGTTGTGAGATTGGTTTCGATTTTGGACGTAAATCACAGTAGCATGAGGAAGCCTTCAATGGCTTAGGCGGGCTGCTGTTTGATTAAACAAGGAAGATGATGGCTAAATAGCCACTTTAGCCACCAAGTTATTTTGCTTAAATAAAATCAATCCTTTAAGTTTAACTTTACCTAATAACTTGGATTTTATTTTGATTTTCAAATTAAATATTTAAAACGAAAGTTGTTTATAAATTTAAGCTGATATAATTACTCGGGTAATTTTATTTAACTTTGAATTTCGATTTGGTATAAATTGGCTAAATTACAATTTAGCCCCTGAACTTATTTCTATAACTTAATTAAGTGGATTTTTGATTTATAACTTTGTATTTTGTATTAATTGTAAATAAAAGTAATTAATTTGATTTTTGGAAATCAAATTGGCTAAAGTGCAATTTAGCCCCTAATTGGCAAAAGTACCATTTAGTCCCTACTTGGTTAAAATACAATTTGGTCCCTGAATTTTTATTTGACTTATATAATTAAGTTTTTGGGTTGTAACTTGGGTTACTTGAAATTGAAGTTATTGAGTTCCGCTTTTAAAACGGTTTATTATTTTATGAAATTATTTTATAAATATAAACTCGGGTTTATATTTGATAAACGTTTTGATCGGGTTAGACTTGGGTCACCCGACAAGTGGGGTTAGCTTGGTAGTTAATGATAATTCGGCTAACCCACTATTTGGAAATTATTTATTATTTAAAATTATTAAATAATATTTATAAATTGAATTATAAGCGAGAACTCAATAGACTTATATTAATTGGGCTTTATTACCTTTTGGATATATTTGCGTTACTTTGGATTGTTTATTTACTACGTGTTAATTGTGCTAGTCTTATGTGGTGTCTAGTACTCTCTAGAGTTAGGGTCTGATTTTAATAATTATTTTATTTGTCTAGACTCGTCTACTGTTCGTGCTTCAGAGGCGAACCAGAGTTAGTTGCTTGCCGGTATTTCACGCGGATTAGCAAGCTGTGAGTTTATATTTACTATTTACCGCTTTATTAAGTAAATTGTTATTTTAATATTAAATATATATACTGTACGTATATTTCGAACTGTTTTTATATTATGGCTTCTAGTTGGAACATGCTACCTAATGGGCATCATTAGGACTGCGTGCGCACCGGTATTGATCTGGGTAAGGTATATATGGAAATGTGGTAACTCGGTGTGAGCATAGCTCTCGGGACCAGGTAGAGTAACTCGGTGTAGCTCAGCTCTCGGGACTCTGGTATAAGTGTGGTCAGTGGTAACTCGGTGTAGCTCAGCTCTCGGGACCAGACCTATTGGATTATGATTATTATTTAGAATTGTGGATTAGGGTTCCAACTATTATCTGTAATATCGTTAATAAATGTTTTAAATGTTTTAAAGGTTTTCCACTTAATAAATGTAAATAGTGGTATGAACTCATCTCAGTATATCTGACCCCGTTGTTTTCCCAATTTTTCCCAGGGTTATGATCTGAGAGAGTCGGGTGATCTCCGCATTTACTTTTCCTCGGAGGTTCCATTTATTTTGATAAACTGTCAAACTATTTTATTCTTAGACCGCAGTAGTAACTAGACGTCTTTGTTATTATATTATATTTTGTCGGATTGGTTCGACTGGTTATATTGCTTTGGCATGTTATATTATTTATATTGGTTTATGATAAATCTATTTTAGACTCAGAATTGGATAAGCATGTTATATTAACTGTTGAATATCATAACTGCTAGATTTAGGCTGAAGTCTCGGTTGCTCCCGAGCATTGGTTTCTGCAGGTTTATGTGTTTATATGGTTAGTTGAAAGGCTAGCTACGGGTTTTGGTACTACATTACCCATACCCTAGCGCCGGTCGCGATTCATGAAAATGGGTCGTGACAAACTTGGTATCAGAGCTTTGGTTTCAAACCAAGGCCATTGCTTGTTATGTGTTTACTCTGTTCAGTATGGTTGTGTCTTAGGAACTACTGCGGATATAGGATTTTGTCATGTCTTTAAAAACGTCATCTTTTGATTTTAAAACATTCTGCCTACACCAATAGGATTGCGTCGAGTCAGTCATTGTATGTTGTTTTGATGTTGTTAAATGTTAATTTTATTTCACTTGGGTGAACATTTTATTGTTGTTGATTTCTTGGGAAATCCTATATGTTGCTTGTTTTGTTCATACTTGGGTATGAAATATCTGTTATTTAAATTGTTGTCGTTCAATCTTAGGATATGAACAACTTTATTCGTACTCGTGCTCGTGCTGCGGCAGAGCAAGAAGCTGTGGCTGATGATGCGATTTCCATGGAAGTCGATCAGAACGTACCACCAGTTCAGGCTAATGCTGGATGTGGTCGAGGTGGAGGTGCTGGCAGAGGTAGAGGTGCTGGTAGAGGCAGAGGAGCTGGTGCTGGTAGAGGTGGAGCTAGAGGACGCGGTGCAGCAGGTGTTCAGGCACCGAATGTGCAGCAGGCACCAGAGGTGCAACAAGCACCAAATATGCAAGCGTTCGACTTCACTACTTTCTTGGCTGGCGTTGTCGAGATGCAGAACAATCAGGCTCTACTGCAGAATCAGTGTAATATACTGGGTCAGTTAGCGCAGCAACAGCAACCTCAGGTTGGTGCTGTAGCTGGTATTGGTGGACTTGCTGGTGTCGGTCATATTCCAACAGACAGAGAGTTGGTGATGACCTACTTGAAGTTGAATCCGACTTCTTTTGATAGTACTGGGGATGCTCTTGACTTTTTGGAGGAATTTGAGTACAACAGTCAGAGGATTCAAGCTTCTGATCGTCAATCAGTGATGCTTGTGGAGATGTCGCTGAAGGGTCCAGCTAAGGACTGGTATCGCGATAACATCAGGCCAGTTATGGATACTTTGTCTTGGGCTGATTTTGTGGTCAGGTTCAGAGGCTACTATCTACCCTTCTCTGTTACTGAGAGTTTCAGAGAAAAGCTGCTAAATTTGAAGAAGGGGGATAGATCAGTGACAGACTACACTACTGAATTTGTACGTTTGGGGCGGTTTGCTATAGATCTTCAGGGTGATCAAGAGCGAGTGAACGACCGTTATGTTAGGGGTTTAGGCTCGGAGTTTCTTCCTTTGCTGATAGGGACAAACACGGAGTTTGCCCGATTAGTGGATAGTGCGCGGCGGATGGAGAATTCGATGGTTCAGTTTGGAACGATCTCTGACCCTTTCCAGAATCAAAAGGGAAAGAGTGACCTTCCTAGTGGGGGGCAGCAGGCCCCAGTGCAGCATAGTAGTGGGAATTACTACAGTGGCTCTTCTCAGGCCAACAGGGGGAGTCGACGGACTCACAACAAAGGGAGGCATAGTGCCAGGAGTGCTCCGTACAGTTCCAGTAGCAGTGGGAGCAACCGTGGTTCAGGACGCGGGTACAGTGGTGGATCGAACATTCCGTTCTGCCAGAATTGCAGACGTAGGCATTATGGTCAGTGCCAGTTAGCTCCTGGAGGTTGTTTCACTTGTGGCCAGCCGGGTCATTTTTCTAGGGAGTGTCCGACATCTGGGCAGCAGATGTCTAACTCCAGTGTGGCGCAGTCATCTTATCAGCAGCAGAGACCTGCGTTTACACAGTCTGTAGGGTACTCTCAACCTGCAGCATCTTTTGGTGGCCAGCGGGGCCGTGGTTCTGGTGGCAGAGGTTTTGGTGGCCGTGGTAACGGCGGTAGAGGTTCCAACGGTTATGGTACTGGACAGAGTTCGCAGCAGCAGCCGCAGGGTCAGGCCAGAGTGTTCGCACTTACTCCTCAGGATGCGCGAGCATCAAATGCTGTGGTGCAAGGTACCATTCCGATTTCTTTTATAGATGCTTTAGTGTTATTTGATGCGGGTGCAACCCATTCGTTTGTATCTACATGTTTTGCTGGGAAATTGGGTAGAGCACCATCTGTTTTGAGTGAACCTCTAGCTGTGTCTACACCTATGTCTGAAGGTGTAGTAGTGGACGTCGTCTATCCTTCTTGTCCTGTGGTTATTCAGGGTAGAGAATTATGTGCTGATTTGATTGTACTTAACGTTCTTTCTTTTGATGTTATCTTGGGGATGGACTGGTTGTCACGCCATTATGCTTCTATTGACTGTCGAGGGAAGTCAGTCGAGTTCAGGATTCCAGGTGATCTACCTT
Source organism: Mercurialis annua (assembly GCF_937616625.2). Taxonomy (NCBI): domain Eukaryota; kingdom Viridiplantae; phylum Streptophyta; class Magnoliopsida; order Malpighiales; family Euphorbiaceae; genus Mercurialis; species Mercurialis annua. The sequence goes on from NC_065576.1 coordinate 29,315,696, forward strand.
TTTCCTTTCAGGGAGAAAAGGCAGAGACACCTAAGAATCTGATTTCCGCCATCAAGGCGAAGCGGATGTTAGGCAAGGGTTGCCAGGGTTTTCTTGCTGTGGTTCGTGATTTGGAGGCTGGTGGTAGTGATATGCATAGTGTGCCGATAGTGAATGAGTTCACTGATGTGTTTCCAGAGGAATTGCCTGGATTACCACCTGATCGTGATATTGAGTATTGCATTGATGTGGTTTCTGGTACAGCTCCGATTTCGATACCGCCGTATCGGATGGCTCCTGCAGAGCTGAAGGAGTTGAAGGACCAGTTACAAGAGTTGTTGGATAGCGGGTTCATCAGACCGAGTACTTCTCCGTGGGGTGCTCCAGTTCTGTTTGTAAAGAAGAAAGACGGTTCCTTTCGACTGTGTATCGACTACAGACAGTTGAACAAGGCTACTGTCAAGAACAGATATCCTCTTCCTCGCATCGATGATCTGTTTGACCAGTTGCAGGGTGCGAAGTGTTTTTCCAAAATTGATTTGAGGTCGGGGTATCATCAGCTACGGATCCGTGATGCAGATGTGCCTAAGACTGCTTTTCGGACTCGTCATGGACATTTTGAATTTCTGGTTATGTCCTTTGGTCTGACGAACGCACCAGCAGCGTTTATGGATATGATGAACAGAGTGTTCAAGCCGTTTTTGGATCAGTTTGTTATCGTATTCATTGATGACATTTTGATCTATTCTCGGAGTGAGGAGGAGCATGCTTACCATTTGAGGACTATACTACAGACGTTGCGTGAGCATCAGTTGTATGCTAAGTTCTCAAAATGTGAGTTCTGGTTGGATCAGGTTACCTTTCTAGGACACGTGGTGTCAAAAGATGGGATCAAGGTTGATCCGAAGAAGATTGAGGCGGTTATGGATTGGCAGAGGCCAAGGTCAGTTACCGAGATCAGAAGTTTTCTGGGTCTAGCTGGCTACTATCGTCGGTTCGTGCAAGATTTCTCCAGAATATCTGCACCTTTGACTAAACTGACACAGAAGGGTGTCAAGTTTGAGTGGACTGACAAGTGCGAGGCGAGCTTTGAGAAGCTCAAGGAGATTTTGACTACAGCTCCGGTTTTGGCATTGCCTTCTGGCATTGATGGTTTCACAGTGTATTGTGATGCGTCTCGGATTGGTTTGGGTTGCGTTCTGATGCAACATGGACAGGTGATTGCCTATGCTTCCAGACAGTTGAAGAAGCATGAGGTGAATTACCCTACTCATGATTTAGAGTTGGCAGCTGTGGTTTTTGCGCTGAAAATCTGGAGGCATTATTTGTATGGTGCTACTTGTGAGATTTTCACTGATCATAAGAGTCTGAGGTATATCTTTGATCAGAGAGAATTGAACTTGAGACAGAGGAGGTGGTTAGAGTTGCTGAAGGACTACGACTGTACTATTCAGTACCATCCTGGTAAGGCTAATGTGGTAGCCGATGTGTTGAGTCGCAAGTCTTCGGGCAGCTTGGCTCATATTTCTGAGATTGGGCGTAGACCCATGGTGAGAGAGTGGCACAGTTTGATAGCTTCGGGCTATGGTTTGCAGATTTCTCAGGCTGGATGTTTGTTAGCACAGCTACAAGTGCAACCTGTTTTGATTGATCGGATCAAAGCTTTACAAGCTGAGGATCCACAGTTGAAACGGATTATTGAGGAGATTCAGCAGGACAGTAATTCTGAGTTTACTTTTGTGGATGGTGTTCTGAGACATGGTTCGAGATTGTGTGTTCCAGATTCAGATGGTTTGAGGGACCAGATTCTGGAAGAAGCGCACAAGTCTGCTTATAGTGTTCATCCGGGTTCTACTAAGATGTACCATGATCTTAAGGGTACCTACTGGTGGAGCGGGATGAAGAAGGATGTCGCTGAGTATGTTTCTAAGTGTCTGACGTGCCAGCAGGTGAAGCTGGAGCATCAGAGACCTTTTGGCTATCTGCAGCCACTACCTATTCCAGAGTGGAAGTGGGAGCGGATTGCTATGGATTTTGTGGTTGGGTTACCACGTACTCGACAGGGATACGATTCCATCTGGGTGATAGTTGACCGTATGACCAAGTCAGCTCATTTCCTTCCGATTAAGGTTTCGTATACTGCTTCGAGGTTGGCTCAGTTGTACATCGACAGGATTGTAAGTTTGCATGGTGTACCGGTTTCTATTGTTTCAGACAGAGGTTCTGTGTTTACTTCGAGGTTTTGGAAAGCGTTACAGGAATCCTTGGGTTCTCGGTTGGATTTCAGTACAGCTTTTCATCCTCAGACTGACGGTCAGTCTGAGAGGACTATTCAGACGTTGGAGGATATGCTCAGGATGTGTGTTCTCGATTTCCAGGATAGCTGGGATACTCATTTGCCGTTGATTGAGTTTTATTATAACAACAGTTACCACGCGAGTATCGAGATGGCGCCGTATGAGGCTTTGTACGGGCGCAAGTGTAGATCTCCTATCTGTTGGGAGGAGGTCGGAGAGCGTAAACTCTCGGGAGCGGAGATTATTCAGATTACCTCTGAGAAGGTACCGTTGATTAAGCGGAGGTTAGAGACTGCTTTTAGTCGGCATAAGAGTTATGCTGATCCGAAGAGGAAAGACATTGAGTTCCAGGTTGGTGATTTCGTATTTCTTCGGGTTTCGCCTATGAAAGGCGTGGTTCGTTTTGGTGTCAAGGGGAAATTGGCACCGAGGTATATTGGTCCTTATGAGATTTCGGAGAGGATTGGAGCTGTGGCTTATCGTCTGGTTCTACCGCCAGACATGTCGTTAGTACATCCTGTGTTTCACATTTCTATGTTGAGAAAGTGCGTTTCTGATCCTTCGCACGTGATTGTGCCCCAGAGTGTTGAGATTGACCAGGAGCTGTCCTATGAGGAACAGCCAGTTGAGATTGTTGATACGCAGGTGCGTAAATTGCGGAACAAGGAGATTCCGATGGTCAAAGTTCTCTGGCGCAATCATTCTGTAGAGGAGTGTACTTGGGAGACCGAGTTGGATATGCGGAATCGCTATCCTTTTCTATTTCCGTGAGGTACAATATCCTGATTTCTTTGGCTTTTATGATTTTCACTTGTGTTATGTGTTGTTCTGGTGTGATATTACTTGTCGTGTTAAATTCGAGGATGAATTTTTAATTAGCTGGGGTGAATGTAATATCCCGTAAAATTTTACATTTTTTTTACATTTAAATTCCGACATTTTTCCCGGTCGTTTTGAAGTAATCTCGATATTAGTGGCTTGGTTCGAGTTGTTTGGTTTGGGTGTGATTTATTGGTTTAACCAATTATATATTTAAATCAAAAATAAAAAAAAAATAGAATTCATTCATTCCCGTTCGGGAATTGGAATTCCCGAACGGGAATCTCTTTTTTTTGGGCCTGGTCTCGTTCGAGACCAGGCATTCCCGAACGGGAATCATGGCCTGAAAGGCCATTCCCGTTCGGGAATCACATCAGCCCATAGGACCCTTTCGTGTGGCTCTTTTCGATCTCATTTACGGCTCACTTCCCTACGTTATTTTAAGTCGATTTCTTCATTGAAAACCTAGATCACACTGCAATCTAACCCTAGCCACTCTCCTTTCGTTCTTTCGCTGAGTATTGAATCTGTTATCATCTTTCAAAGATCGCTGTTCAGTAAGTGTTTATAATTCCTTTGATTTCCAGATTTTGCTTTTGAACGGCTTTGCGTAATTTGATTCGTTCTTGTTCGTTTCTAGATCGAAATTGATTCCGCTTGATCTCAGACGTTCTAGACTCAATTCCCTACGATTCCCTATCTCGTTTTCGTTGAACGGTACGTAATTTAAGCTCGTTTTAATCGCCGTACGGTTAACCGCTTTGAACGTCATATAACCTGTTCTTGCAGATTGGTTACTGCCGATCCTTTGTTTATTTTTCTTGGTTATGATTTTACCTTGTTTTTGATTATAAATCTCTTGGGTTGTTGTTGTGTAAGATTTGAATGATTTTGGGATCCATCGTTGCTTGACGTTCTTGATTCCGTTTTGAAATTGCCGAATGGTTCATTAGTTACTGTTCTTCTTAATTTTGATTTCTATGAGATTGATTAATAACTAGATGATTGTTGTGTGGGTTGTGATTATGATTAGTTTGATGATTTTTAAAGTCGTTAAAGAGTTGTGAGATTGGTTTCGATTTTGGACGTAAATCACAGTAGCATGAGGAAGCCTTCAATGGCTTAGGCGGGCTGCTGTTTGATTAAACAAGGAAGATGATGGCTAAATAGCCACTTTAGCCACCAAGTTATTTTGCTTAAATAAAATCAATCCTTTAAGTTTAACTTTACCTAATAACTTGGATTTTATTTTGATTTTCAAATTAAATATTTAAAACGAAAGTTGTTTATAAATTTAAGCTGATATAATTACTCGGGTAATTTTATTTAACTTTGAATTTCGATTTGGTATAAATTGGCTAAATTACAATTTAGCCCCTGAACTTATTTCTATAACTTAATTAAGTGGATTTTTGATTTATAACTTTGTATTTTGTATTAATTGTAAATAAAAGTAATTAATTTGATTTTTGGAAATCAAATTGGCTAAAGTGCAATTTAGCCCCTAATTGGCAAAAGTACCATTTAGTCCCTACTTGGTTAAAATACAATTTGGTCCCTGAATTTTTATTTGACTTATATAATTAAGTTTTTGGGTTGTAACTTGGGTTACTTGAAATTGAAGTTATTGAGTTCCGCTTTTAAAACGGTTTATTATTTTATGAAATTATTTTATAAATATAAACTCGGGTTTATATTTGATAAACGTTTTGATCGGGTTAGACTTGGGTCACCCGACAAGTGGGGTTAGCTTGGTAGTTAATGATAATTCGGCTAACCCACTATTTGGAAATTATTTATTATTTAAAATTATTAAATAATATTTATAAATTGAATTATAAGCGAGAACTCAATAGACTTATATTAATTGGGCTTTATTACCTTTTGGATATATTTGCGTTACTTTGGATTGTTTATTTACTACGTGTTAATTGTGCTAGTCTTATGTGGTGTCTAGTACTCTCTAGAGTTAGGGTCTGATTTTAATAATTATTTTATTTGTCTAGACTCGTCTACTGTTCGTGCTTCAGAGGCGAACCAGAGTTAGTTGCTTGCCGGTATTTCACGCGGATTAGCAAGCTGTGAGTTTATATTTACTATTTACCGCTTTATTAAGTAAATTGTTATTTTAATATTAAATATATATACTGTACGTATATTTCGAACTGTTTTTATATTATGGCTTCTAGTTGGAACATGCTACCTAATGGGCATCATTAGGACTCCGTGCGCACCGGTATTGATCTGGGTAAGGTATATATGGAAATGTGGTAACTCGGTGTGAGCATAGCTCTCGGGACCAGGTAGAGTAACTCGGTGTAGCTCAGCTCTCGGGACTCTGGTATAAGTGTGGTCAGTGGTAACTCGGTGTAGCTCAGCTCTCGGGACCAGACCTATTGGATTATGATTATTATTTAGAATTGTGGATTAGGGTTCCAACTATTATCTGTAATATCGTTAATAAATGTTTTAAACGTTTTAAAGGTTTTCCACTTAATAAATGTAAATAGTGGTATGAACTCATCTCAGTATATCTGACCCCGTTGTTTTCCCAATTTTTCCCAGGGTTATGATCTGAGAGAGTCGGGTGATCTCCGCATTTACTTTTCCTCGGAGGTTCCATTTATTTTGATAAACTGTCAAACTATTTTATTCTTAGACCGCAGTAGTAACTAGACGTCTTTGTTATTATATTATATTTTGTCGGATTGGTTCGACTGGTTATATTGCTTTGGCATGTTATATTATTTATATTGGTTTATGATAAATCTATTTTAGACTCAGAATTGGATAAGCATGTTATATTAACTGTTGAATATCATAACTGCTAGATTTAGACTGAAGTCTCGGTTGCTCCCGAGCATTGGTTTCTGCAGGTTTATGTGTTTATATGGTTAGTTGAAAGGCTAGCTACGGGTTTTGGTACTACATTACCCATACCCTAGCGCCGGTCGCGATTCATGAAAATGGGTCGTGACAGCGTCAAAGAGACTTGAGACGGGGAATACTAATCTAGCCTCATTTTTCACGCACACATTGCATAATATAACCTAACTTGCATAGGTAATCCGAACGACACGTTAAAGAGACTTGAGGCTGGGAATACTAATCTACCCTCTTTTTTCACTCAAACTTTGCATAATATAACGTAACCATAATTAGGTTATTAGACCGACGGGATAAAATGACTTGACTTTTCGAGCACACTTTGCATAATATAAGCTACCGTAATTAGGAAATTTGAACGACGCGTATAAGAGACTTGAGACGGGGCATACTAATCTACCCTCACTTTTACGCACACTTTATAGAAAGTAACCTAACCATTCTTAGGTAATCAGAACGACGCGTTAAAGATACTTGAGTCAGGGCATACAAATGGAACTTCTTTTTCCCGCACACTTCCCGAAATATACCCTAACCATGATTAGGTAATCGGAACTACGCGTTAAAGAGACTTGAGAAAAGGCATACTAATCTAGCTTCACTTTTCACGCACACGTTGCGTAATAGAACCTAACCATAATTAGGTAATTAGAACGAGGCGTTAAAGAGACTTTAGCCGGGGCTTACTAATCAAGTCTTACTTCTCATGCACACATTAGATTAACCTAACAATAATTACGTAATTCGAACGACGAGTTAAAGAGACTTGGGACGAAACATACGAATCCAGCCTAACTTTTTCACGCACACTTTATGTATTGTAACATAACCATTCTTTGATAATTGCAACGACGCGTTAAAGAGACTTGCATCAAGACATACGAATAGAACCTCTTTTTCGCCCACACTTCCCGCAATATAACCTAACCATGCTTAGGTAATCGGAACCACGGCTTAATGAGATTTGAGACGGGGCATACTAATCTAACCTCACCTTTCACGCACCCTTTGTGTAATATAACCTGACCATGGTAATTATAACGATGCGTTAAAGAGACTTGAGGGTATACTAATCTACCCTCAATAATATAACCTACCTTTAATTAGGTAATTACAACGAGTCGCTAAAGAGACCCGAGACATGGCATACTAATCTAGCCCATATGTTTACGCAAACTTTGTATAATATAATCTGACCATAATTAGGTAATTACAACAATGCGTTAAAGAGACTTGAGCCAAGACATACTAATCTAGCCTCACTTTTCATGCAAACTTTGCGTAATATAACCTAACTATAATTAGGTAATTTGAACGACGCGTTAAAGAAACCTGAGACGGGGCATACTAATCTAGCCCCACTTTTCACACACACTTAATGTAATGTAACCTAACTATTCTTAGGTAATCAGAATGTTGCGCTAAAGAAACATTAGTCAGGGCATACAAATGGAACCTCTTTTTCGCGCGCACTTTTTGTAATATAGCCTAACAATGCTTAGGTAATCGGAAAATCGTATTAAAGAGATTTGAGAAGTGGTATACTAATATAGCTTCACTTTTCATGCACACTTTGCGTAATGTAACCCAACCATAAGGCGTTAAAGAGTCTAGAGCTGGGGCATACAAATCCAGCCTCACTTCTCGCGCACACATTGCATTAACCTAACCATAGTTAGGTATTTCAAACAACGAATGAAAGAGACTTGAGACGGGACATACAAATCTAGCATAACGTTTCACGCACACTTTATGTAACGTAACATAACTATTCTTAGATAATTCGAACGACGCGTTAAAGAGACTTGAGACAGGACATACGAATTGAACCTCTTTTTTGTGCACACTTTCTACAATATAACCGAACTATGCTTAGGTATTCAAAACGACGACTCAAAGAGATTTGAGACAGGGTATACTAATCTAGCCTCAATTTTCAAACACCCTTTGTGTAATATAACCTAACCATTGTAATTTGAATGTCGCGTTAAAGAGATTTAAGATGGGGCATACTAACCTAGCCTCAATTTTCACTCACACTTTGCGTAATATAACTTAAACCATGCTTAGGTTATCCAAACGACGCGTTAAAGAGACTTGAGACTGGACATACTAATCTAGCTTCACTTTTCACGCATAAATTGCATAATATAAACTAACCATACTTAGGTAATTTGAGCGAAGCATTAAAGCGACTTGAGACAGGTCATACTAATCCAGCCTTATGTTTCATGCATATTTCGCATAATGTCACCTAACCATGCTTAGGTAATGGGAACGTCGCATTAAGGAGACTTGAGTCTAGGAATACGAATCAAGCCTAATTTTTCGCACACATTTTGCGTAGTATAAATTAACTATGCATAGGTAATCAGAACGACGCGCTAAAGAGATTTGAGACGTAGTATCCTAATCTAGCCTTGTTTTTCATGCACCCTTGTGTAATTATAACATATTCATGCTTAGCTTATCCGAATGCCGCATTAAAGAGACTTAAGACATGACATACTAATCCACTGTCACTTTTCATGCATAAGTTGCATAATATAACCTAACAATGCTTAGGTAATCCCAACGACGTGTTAAAAAGACATGAGACGGGACATGCTAATCTAGCGTCACTTTTCACGCACACATTGCATATATAATCTCACCATGCTTAGGTTTCCTGGACGGCTCGTTAAGGATAAATGAGATAGGAGATATTAATCTAGCGTCACTTTTCAAGCACAAATTGCATAATATAACCTAGCCATGCATAGGCAATCCGACCGACGCGTTAAAGAGACTTGAGACAGGGCAAACTAATCTACCCTTTTTTTATTCATACTTTGCATACTAATATAGCCCCAATTTTTACACAAACTTTGCATAATATAACCTAACAATAATTAGGTAATCAGAATGACACGTTAAAGAGACTTTAGCCAGGGCATTCTAATCTAGCCTTACTTTTCACGCACACTTTGCATAATATAACTTAACCATAACTAGGTAATTCGAACGACGCGTTAAAGAGACTTGACATGCAAGATACTAATCTAGCCTCACTTTTCAGGCACACTTTATGTAATGTAACCTAACCATTCTTAGGTAATTGGAACAACGTGTTAAAGAGACTTGACTTAGGGCATATGAATGGAACTTCTTTTTTGCGCACACTTTTCGCAATCTAACCTAACGATGCTTAGGTTATCGGAACGACGCTTTAAAGAGATTGGAGACGGGGCATACTAATTTAGCCTCACTTTTCACGCACCTTTTGCATAACATAACCTAACCATGGTAATCGGAACGACGCGTTAAAGACACTTGAGACGGGGCATCCTAATCTAGCCTCATGTTTCAATCATACTTTGTATAATATAACAAAACCATAATTAAGTAACTAGAATGACGCGTTAAAAAGATTTGAGACAGGACATACTATTCTAGCCTCAATTTTCAAGCAGACGTTGCTTAATGTAACCTAACCATAATCAGGTAATTCGAATGACGAGTTAAAGAGACTTGAGATGGGGCATACTTATCCAGCCTCACTTTTCATGCATACTTTGTGTAATGTTACCTAACCATGCTTAGGTAATGGGAACGTTACGTTAAAGAGACTTGAATCAAGGAATACATAGAGCCTCATTTTTCTCGCACATTTTGCATAGTATAGACTAACCATGCTTATGTAATCAGAACGACGTGTTAAAGAGATATGATACAGAGCATACTAATCTAGCCTTAATTTTCACGCACTCTTGTGTAATATAACCTATTAATGCTTAAGTTATCCGAATGACGCGTTAAAGAGACTTAGGACAAGAGTACTAATCTAGTGTCACTTTTCTTGCATATACTGCATAATGTAACCTAACAATGCTTAGGTAATCCGCACGACGTGTTAAAGAGACTTGAGACGTGACATACTAATCTATCGTCACTTTTCATGCACATATTGCATATTATAACCTAACCATGCTTAGATAATCTAGACAGCGCGTTAAGGAGACTTGAGACGGGAGATATTAATCTAGCGTCACTTTTCACGTACATATTGCATAATATAACCAAACCATGCTTAGGAAATCCGAACGACGCGTCTAAGAGAATTGAGACTTGGCATACTAATCTACCTGTTTTTTGCACTCACACTTTGCATATTTTAACATAACCATAATTAGGTAATTAGAAGGACTAGTTAAAGAGACCTAAGACATGGCATACTAATCTAGACCCAATTTTTACGCACACTTTGCATAATATAACCCAACCATAATTAGAAAATTAGAACGACGCGTTAAAGAGACTTGAGCTGAGGCATACTAATCTAGCCTCACTTTTTACGCACACTTGGCATAATAAAACCTAACCATAATTAGGTAATTCGAGTTATGCGTTAAAGAGACTTGAGACGAGACATACTAATCTAGCCTTATTTTTCACGCATAATTTATGTAATGTAACCTAGCCATTCTTAGATAATCGAAACGACTCGTGAAAGTGACTGGAGTGAGGGCATACGAATGGAACCTCTTTTTTACGCGCACTTTCTGAAATATAACCTAACCATGCTTAGGTAATCGGAACGAGGGTTTAAAGAGTTTTGAGACGGGATATACTAATATAGCCTCACTTTTAAGGTACACTTTGTGTAATATAACCTAACCATGCTTAGGTTATCCGAACGACACGTTAAATAGTCTTGAGAGGGGACATACTAATCTAGCTTCACTTTTCATGCATAAATTGCATAATATAAGCTAACCATGCTTAGGTAATCCGAACGACGCGTTAAAGAGACTTAAGATGGGGGATACTAATCTTGCCTCATTTTTTGTGCACACTTTACGTAATGTAAACTAACCATGCTTAGTTAAGGGGAAAGACACATTAAAGAGACATTTGTCGGGGTATACTAATCTAGCCTCATTTTGTGCCCATACTTTCTGTAATATAACGTAACCATGGTAACCGGAATGATGCATTAAAGAGCGTTGAGACGGTGCATCCTAATTTAGCCTCATTTCTCAATCACACTTTGTATACTATTACCTAACCATAATTATATAATAAGAACGATGCGTTAAAGAAACTTAAGATAGGGAATACTAATATAGCCTCAATATTCATGCACACTTTGCATAATATAACCTAACCATAATTAGGTAATTCGAACAACGCGTTAAAGAGACTTGAGACAAGGCATACATAGCAAGCCTCATTTTTCATGCATACTTTGCATAATTTTGCCTAACCATGCTTAGGTAATGGGAATGCCGCGTTAAGGAGACTGTCGAGGCATATGAATCAGCCTCATTTTTCTCGCATATTTTTATAGCCAAACCATGCTTAGGTAATCAGATTGACGCGTTAAAGAGATTTGAGACAGGGAATACTAGTCTAGCCTTAATTTCCACGCAACCTTGTGTAATATAACCTATTCATGGTTAGGTTATCTTAATGACGCGTTAAAGAGTCTTAAGACGGCACATGCTAATCTAGTGTCACTTTTCATGCATTAATTGCAAAATATAACTTAACAATGCTTAGGTAATCCGAACAACGTGCTAAAGAGACTTGAGACGGGACATACTAATCTAGTGTTACTATTCACGCACACATTGCATATTATAACCTCACCATTCTTATGTAATTCGGACTGTGCGTTAAAGAGACTTAAGACGGGGCATACTAATCTACTGTCTTTTTTCACTCACACTTTGCATAATATAACCTAACCATTATTAGGTAATTAGAATGACGCGTTAAAGAAACATTAGCTTGGGCATACTAATCCAGCCTCACGTTTCACGCACACTTTGCATAATATAATGTAACCATAATAAGGTAATTCAAATGACACATTTAAGAGAATTGAGACGGGGCATACCAATCTAGACTAACCATTCGTTGGTAATCGGAACGACGCATTTAAGAGACTTAAGTCATGGCATACGAATAGAACCTCTTTTTTGCTCACACTTTCGCAATATAACCTAATCATGCTAAGGTAATCGGAACGACGCTTTAAAGAGGTTTGACGCTTTAAAGAGATTTGACGCTTTAAAGAGATTTGAGACAAGGCATACTAATCTAGCTTCACTTTTCACGCACACTTTGCGTAATATAATCTAACCATTCTTATGTTATCAGAAAAACGCGTTAAATAGACTTGTGACGGGACATACAAATCTAGCTTCACTTTTCACGCATAAACTACATAATATAAACTAACCATGCTTTGGTAATCCGAACGACGCGTTAAAGAGACTTAAGATGGGGCATACTAATGTTTCCTCATTTTTCATACACACTTTACGTAATACAAGTTAACCATGCTTATTTAAGCTGAAAGACACATTAAAGAGACATGAGTCGAAGTATACTAATTTAGCTTCATTTTTTGCGCAAACTTTCCGTAATATAACCTAACCATGGTAATTAGAATGACGTGTTAAAGAGAATTAAGTCGGGCATACTAATTAAGCCTCATTTTTAAATCATACTTTGTATAATATACCCTAACCATTGTTAGGTAATTAGGACGACACGTTAAAGAGACTTGAGATAGGGCATACTAATCTAGCCTCAGTCTTCACACACACCTTGCATAATATAACCTAACAATAATTAGGTAATTTGAACGACGAGTTAAAGAGACTTGAGACGGGGCATACAAATCTAGTCACATTTTCCATGCATACTTTGTGTAATGTTACCTAACCATTCTCCGGTAATAGGAATGCCGCGTTAAAGAGAATTGAGTCGAGGCATACGAATGGAGCCTCATTTTTTGCGCACATATTTTGTAGTATAGCCTAACTATGCTTAGGTAATCAGAACGACGCGTTAAAGAGATTTGTGACGGGGCATACTAATATAGCCTTAATTTTCACGCACCCTTGTGTAATATAACGTATTCTTCCTTAGGTTATCCCAATGGCTCGTTAAAGAGACTTAAGACGGGACATACTAATCTTGTGTAACTTTCCATGCATAAATTGCACATTATAACATATTCATGCTTAGGTTATCTGATGACGCGTTAAAGTGATTTGACACGGAACATACAAATCTAGTGTTACTTTTCATGCATAAATTGCATAATATAACCAAACAATGCTTAGGCAATCCGAACGACATGTTAATGAGACTTGAGACGAGACATACTAATCTAGCCACACTTTTCATGCACATATAGAATATTATATCTTCACCATGCTTAGGTAACCCGATCGACGCGTTAAAGAGACTTGAGACGGGACATACTAATCTAGCGTCACTTTTCACGTACCCATTGCATAATTTAACCTAACCATGCATTGAAAATCCGAACGACGCGTATAAAAAAACTTGAGACGGGGCATACCAATCTAACCTCTTTTTTTCACACACACTTTGCATATTATAACTTAACCATAATTAGGTCATTAGAACGATTTGTTAATGAGACATGAGACAAGGCACACAAATCTAGGCCCAACTTTTACGCAAACTTTGCATAATATAACCTAACCATAATTAGGTAATTAGAACGATACATTAAAGAGACTTGAGCTGGGGCATACTATTCCAGCCTCATTTTTCATGCACACTTTGCATAATATAATCTAACCATCATTAGGTAGTTCGAACGACGCGTTAAAGAGACTTGAGACATGGCATACGAATGAAGCCTTTTTTTCGGGCACACTTTCTGCAATGTAACTTAACCATGGTTAGGAAATTGGAACGACACTTTAAAGAGATTTAAGACGGGGCATACTTATCTAGCTTCACTTTTCATGCACACATTGGGTAATATAACCTAACCATGCTTAGGCTATCCGAACGACGCGGTAAAAAGACTTGAGTAGGGACATATTAATCTAGCTTCACTTTTCACGCATAAATTACATAGTATAAACTAACCATGCTTAAGTAATCCGAACGACGCGTTAAAGAGACTTAAGATGGGGCATACAAATCTTGCCTCACATTGCATGCACACTTTATGTAATGTAACTTAACCAGGCTTAGTTAAGATGAAAGACACATTCAAGAGTCATGCGTCGGGGAATAGTAATCTAGCTTCATCTTTTGCGCCAACTTTCTTTAATATAACATAACCATGGTAATCGGAATGACGCGTTAAAAAGACTTGAGACAAGGCATACTACTCTAGGCTCATTGTTAAATCCCACTTTATAATATACCCTAACCACAACTAAGAAATTAGAACGACGCGTTAAAGAGACTTGAGACAGGGCATACTAATCTAGCCTCAATTTTCACGCACACCTTGCATGACCTAACCTAACCATAATTAGATAATTCGAACGATGCGATGAAGAGACTTGAGATAGGGAATACTAATCTAGCCTCATATTTCATGCATACTTTGCGTAATGTTTATGCTTTGGTAATGGGAATGCCGCGTTAAAGAGACTTGAGTTGAGGCATACGAATCGAGCCTCATTTGTCGTGCACAATTTGCGTAGTGTAGTTTAACCATGCTTAGGTAATCAGAACAACGCGTTAAAGAGATTTGAGACATGGCATACTCATCTAGCCTTATGTAATGTAACCTATTCATGCTTAGGTTATTCGAATAACGCGTTTAAGAGATTGAAGATGGGATAATACTATCTAGTGTCATTTTTATGCATAAATTGCATAATCTAACATATTCATGCTTAGGTTATCCGAATGATGCGTTATAGAGACTTGAGACGGGACATATTAATTTAGTGTCACTTTTCATGCATAAATTGCATAATATAACCTAACAATGCTTAGGTAATCCGAACAACACGTTAAAGACACTTGAGATGAGACATACTAATCTAGCCTCACTTTTCACGCACATATATCATATTATAACATCACCATGCTTAGGTAATTTGATCGACGCGTTAAAGAGACTTGAGACGGGACATGCTAATTTAGCGTCACTTTTCACACACACATTGCATAATATAACCTAACCATGCTTAGACAATCCGAACGTCGCGTTAAAGAGACTTGAGAGGGGGCATACTAATCTACCCTCTTTTTTACTCACACTTTGCATATTATATCCTAACCATAATTATATAATTATAATAACTCGTTAAAGAGACCTGAGACATGGCATACTAATATAGCACTAATTGTTACGCACGCTTTCCATAAAATAACCTAGACATAATTAGGTTATTAGAACGACACGTTAAATACTTGAGACGGGCCATACTAATCTAGCCTCACTTTTCACGCACACTTTATGTAATTTAACCTAAAAATTCAAAGGTAATCGGAACGAAGCGTTAAAGAAACTTGAGTCAGGGCATACTAATGGAACCTCTTTTTTCGCGCACACTTTCTGCAATATAACCTAACCATGCTTAATTAATCGAAACGACGCTTTAAAGAGATTTGAGACATGGCATACTAATCTAGCTTCACTTTTTAGGCACACTTTGCGTAATATAACCTGCCATGCTTAGATTATTCGAACGACGCATTAAAGAGACTTGAGATGGGACATATTAATCTAGCTTCACTTTTCACGCATAAATTGCATAATATAAACTAACCATGCTTAGTTAATTTTAACGATGCGTAAAAGAGACTTAAGATGGGGCATACTAATCTTGCCTCATTTTTCATGCACGCTTTGCGTAATGTAACCTAACCATGGTAATCAGAATGACACGTTAAAGAGACTTGAGACGGGGCATACTAATCTAGCCTCGATTTTCAATCACACTTTGTATAATATAACCTAAGCATAACTAAGTAATTAGAACGACGCGTTAAAGAGACTTGAGTCGGGGCATACTAATCCATCCTTATTTTTCACGCACACTTTACATAATATAACTTAACCATAATAAGGTTATTCGAACGACGCGTTAAAGATTCTTGAGATGGGGCATACTAATATAGCATCACTTTTCATGCACACTTTATGTAATGTAGCCTAACCATTCTTAGGTAATCGGAACAACGCGTTAAAGAGACTTGAGTCAGGGCAAACAAATGGAACCTCTTTTTCACGCACACTTTCTACAACATATCATAACAATGCTCAGGTAATCGGAAAGACGCGTTAAAGAGATTTGAGACGGGACCTACTAATCTAGCCTTAATTTTCACGCACCCTTGTGTAATATAACCTATTCATTCTTAGGTTATCCGAATGACGCGTTAAAGAGACTTGAGACGGGACATACTAATCTAGTGTCACTTTTCATGCATAAATTCCATAGTATAACCTAACAATGCTTAGGTAATCTGAACAATGCGTTAAATAGACTTGAGAGGAGACATAAGAATCTAGCCTTACTTTTCACGCACACATAGAATATTATAACTTCACCATACTTAGGTAATCTGATCGACGCACTAAAGAGACTTGAGATGGGACATGCTAATTTAGCGTCACTTTTCACGCACACATTGCATAATATAACCTAACCATGCTTAGACAATCCGAAAGACGCGTTAAAGAGACTTGAGTGGGGGCATACTAATATACCCTCTTTTTTCACTAACACTTTTGATAATACAACCTAACTATAATTAGGTAATTAGAACAACTCGTTAAAGAGAGCTGGGACATGCATACTAATCTAGCACCAATTTTTACGCACACTTTGCATAATATAACCTAACCATAATTAGGTAATTAGAATGACGTGTTAAAGAGACATGAGCCGGGGCATACTAATCTAGCCTCACTTTTCACGACACTTTGCATAATATAACCTAAACGTAATTAGGTAATTCGAACGACGCTTTAAAGATACTTGAGAGGGGGCATACGAATCTAGCCTCACTTTTCACACACACGATATGTAATGTAACCTAATCATTCTTAGGTAATCGGAACGAAGCATTAAAGATACTTGATTCAGGGCATACGAATGGAACCTCTTTTTCGCGCACACATTCCACTATATAACCTAACCATGCTTAGGTAATCGGAACTTCGCTTTAAAGAAATTTGAGACGAGGCATATTAATCTAGCTTCACTCGTCACGTCCACTTTGCGTAATATAACCTAACTATGCATAGGTTATCCGAACGACGCGTTAAAGAGAGTTGAGATGGGACATACTAATCTAGCCTCACATTACAGGAGTAAATTGCATAATATAAAATAGCCATGCTTAGGTAATCGAAACGACGCGGTAAAGAGACATAAGATGGGGAATACTAATCTTGCTTCATTTCTCATGCACACTTTGCATAATATAACCTAGCCATAATTAGGTAATTAAAATGATGTGTTAAAGAGACTTGAGCCGGGACATGCTAATCCAACCTAACTTTTCACGCACACTTTCCATAATGTAAGCTAACCATAATTAGGTAATTCGAACGACACGTTAAAGATATTTGAGACGGGGCATACTAATCTAGCCTCACTTTTCATGCATACTTTATGTAATGTAACCTAACCATTCTTAGGTTTTTAGAACAACACGTTAAAGAGACTTGAGTCAGGGTATACAAATGGTACCTCTTTTTCGCGCACACTTTTCGCAATATAACATAACCATGCTCAGGTAATCGGAACGATGCGTTAAAGAGATTTGAGACGGGGCCGACTAATCTAGCGTTAATTTTCACGGACCCTTGTGTAATATACCCTATTAATGCTTACATTATCTAAATGATGCGTTAAAGAGACTTAAAATGGGACATACTAATCTAGTGTCACTATTCATGCATAAATTGCATAGTATAAATAATCATGCATAGGTTATCCGAATGACGCGCTAAAGAGACTTGAGACGGGACATACTAATCTAGTGTCACTTTTCTTGCATAAATTGCATAATATAACCTAACAATGCTTAGGTAATATGAACAACGCGTTAAAGAGACTTGAGATGAGACATAATAATCTATCCTCACTTTTCACGCGCACATATCATATTATAACATTACCATGCTTAGGTAATCTGATCGACGCGATAAAGAGACTTGCGATGGGACATGCTAATTTAGCGTCACTTTTCACGCACACATTGCGTATTATAATCTAACCATGCTTAGACAATCAAAAGAATGTGTTAAAGAGACTTGAGACGGGGCATACTAATTTGCTTTCTATTTTCACTCACACATTGCATATTATAACGTAACCATAATTAGGTAATTAGAACAACTAGTTAAAGAGACCTGAGACATGGCATACTAATCTAGCTCCTCTTTTTAAGCACACTTTTCATAATATAACCTAACCATAATCAGGTAATTAGAACGATGCGTTAAAGAGACTTGAGCCGGGGCATACTAATCCATCCTCACTTTTCACGCACAATTAGCATAATATAGCCTAACCATAATTAGGTAATTCGAACAACGCGTCAAAGATACTTGAGACGGGGCATACTAATCTGGCCTCACTTTTCATGCACGCTTTATGTAATGTAACCTAACAATTCTTAGGTAATCGGAACAACGAGTTAAAGAGACTTGAGTCAGGGAATACAAATGGAACCTATTTTCCGCGCACACTTTCCGCAATAAAACCTAACCATGCTTATGTAATCGTAACGACTCGTTAAAGAGATTTGAGACAGGGCCTACTAATCTAGCCTTAATTTTCACTCACCCTTGCCTAATATAATCTATTCATGCTTAGCTTATCCGAATGACGCGTTAAAGAGACTTAAGACGGGACATACTAATCTAGTGTCACTTTTCATGCATATATTGCATAATATAAATATTCATTCTTAGGTTATCCAAATGACGCGTTAAAGAGACTTGAGCAGGACATACTAATCTAGTGTCACTATTCATGCATTAATTGCATAATATAACCTAACAATTCTTAGGTAATCTGAACGACGCGTTAAAAGGACTTGAGACGTGACATACTAATCTAGCCTCACTTTTTCACGAACATATAGCATATTATAACTTCACCATGCTTATGTAATCCGATCGACACGTTAAAGAGACTTGAGATGAGACATACAAATCTAACATCACTTTAAATACACACATTGCATAATATAACCTAACCATGCTTAGACAATCCGAACGACGCGTTAAATACACTTGAGACAGGGCATACCAATCTACCCTCTTTTTTCAGTCTCACTTTGCATATTATATCCTAACCATAATTAAGTAATTAGAACGACTCGTTAAATAGACCTAAGACATGGCATACTAATCTAGCTCCAATTTATACGCACACTTTGCATAATATAACCTAACCATTATTAGGTAATTAGAACTACGCGTTAAAGAGACTTGAGCCCGGGCATACCAATCCAACCTCACTTTTCACACACATTGTGCATAATATAACCTAACAAAAATAAGGTCATTCGAATGACGCGTTAAATATACTTGAGAGGGGAAATACTAATTTAGCCTCACTTTTCACGCACACTTTATGTAAGGTAACCTAACCATTCATAGGTAATCGAAACGACGCGTTAATGAGACTTAAGTCAGGGCATGCAAATGGAACCTGTTTTTCGCGCACATTTTTCGCAGTATAAACTAACCATGCTTAGGTAATCTAACGACTCTTTCAAGAGATTTGAGACGGGTCATACTAATGTAGATTTACTTTTCACGCACAATTTGCATAATATATCCTAGCCATGCTTAAGTTATCCGAACGACGAGTTAAAGAGACTTGAGACGGGACATACTAATCAAGCTTCACTTTTCACACATAATTGCATAATCTAAACTCACTATGCTGAGGTAACCTGAACGACGCGTTAAAGAGACTTATGATGGGGTACACTAATGTTTCCTCAATTTTCATGCACACTTTACGTATTGTAACAAAACCATGGTAATCGGAATGACAAGTTAAAGAGACTTCGGACGGGGCATACTAACCTAGCCTAATTTTTCAATCACACTTTGCATAGTATAACCTAACCATAATTAGGTAATTAGAATGACGCGTTAAAGAGACTTGAGCCGGGGCATACTAATATAGCCTCACTTTTCATGCACACTTTCCATAGTATAACCTAACCATAATTAGGTAATTCAAACGACGTGTTTAAGACACTTGAGACGGGGCATACTAATCTAGTCTCACTTTTCATGAACACTTTATGTAATTTAACCTAACCATTCTTGGGTCATCGGAACAACGCGTTAAAGAGACTTGAGGTAGGGTATACCAATGGAACCTCTTTTTCGCGCACACTTTCCGCAATATAACCTATCCATGCTTAGGTAATCAGAATGACGCGTTAAAGGGATTTGAGACTTGGCCTACTAATCTAGTCTTAATTTTCACGCACCCTTGCGTAATATGATCTATTCATGCTTAGGTTATCTGAATGGAGCGTTAAAGGGACTTAAGACGGGACATACTAATCTAGTGTCACTTTTCATGCATAAATTGCATAATATAAATATTCATTCTTAGGTTATCCGAATGATGCGTTAAAGAGACTTGAGACGAGACATACTAGTCTATTGTCACTTTTTATGCATAAATTGCATAATATAACCTAACAATGCTGAGGTAATCCGAATGACGCGTTAAAAAGACTTGAGAAGAGACATTCTAATATAGCATCACTTTTCACGTACACATATCATATTATAACTTCACCATGCTTAGGTAATCCGATCGACGCGTTAAAGAGACTTGAGATGGGAGATACAAATCTAGCATCACTTTTCATGCACAGATTGCATAATATAACCTAACCATGCTTTGACAATCTGATCGACACGTTAAATAGACTTGAGACAGGCATACTAATTTACCCTCTTTTTTCACTCTTACTTTGCATATTATATCCTAACCATAATTAGGTAATTAGAACGACTCGTTAAATAGACCTGAGACATGGCAGACTAATCTAGCCCCAATTTTTAGGAACACTTTGCAAAATATAACCGAACCATAATTAGAAAATTAGAACGGCGCGTTAAAGAGACTTGATCCTAGGCATACTAATCCAGCCTCATTTTTCATGCACACTTTCCATAATATAACCTAACCATAATTACGTCATTCGAACGAAGTGTTAAAGATACTTGAGATGGGAAATACTAATCTAGCCTCACTTTTCACTCACAGTTTATATAATGTAACCTAACCATTCATAGGTTATCTGAACGATGCGTTAAAGAGACTTAAGTTAGGGCATGCAAATGGAACCTGTTTTTTGCGCACATTTTCCGCAATATAACCTAACCATGCTTAGGTAATCTCAAGACGCTTAAAAAATAAACCAGACGGGGCATACTAATCTAGCTTCACTTTTCACGCACACTTTGCGTAATATAACCTAACCATGCCTAGGTTATCCGAACGACGCGTTAAAGAGACTTAAGACGGGACATACTAATCTAGCTTCACTATTCACGCATAAATTGCATAATATAAACTACCTATGCTTAGGTAATCTAAACGACGCGTTAAAGAGACTTAAGGTGGGGTATACTAATCTTGCCTCAGTTTTCATGCACACTTTACGTAATGTAATCTAACCATGGTAATTGGAATGACGCGTTAAAGAGACTTGAGACAGGGCATACTAATCTAGCCTCATTTTCTCAATCACACTTTGCATAATATAACCTAACCATAATTAGGTAATTACAATGACGCGTTAAAGAGACTTGAGCCGGGGCATACTAATCCAGCGTCACTTTTCACGCACACTTTCCATAATATAACCAAGCCATAATTAGGTAATTCGAACAACACGTTTAAGATACTTGAGACGGTGCATACTAATCTAGCCTCACTTTTCATGCACACTTTTTGTAATGTAACCTAACCGTTCTTAGGTAATCAGAACAACGCGTCAAAGAGACTTGAGTCAGGGCATATAAATGGAACCTCTTTTTTGCGCACACTTTCCGCAATATAACCTAGCCATGCTTAGGAAATCGGAACAACGCGTTAATGAGATTCGAGACGGGGCCTACTAATCTAGCCTTAATTTTCACGCATCCTTGTGTAATATAACCTATTCATGCCGAGGTTATCCGAATGACGCGTTAAAGAGACTTGAGCAGGACCTACTAATCTAGTGTTACTTTTCATGCATAAATTGCATAATATAACCTAACAATGCTAAGGTAATCCGAACGACGCGTTAAAAAGACTTGAGATAAGACAGACTAATCTAGCCTCACTTTTCAAGCACACATAGCATATTTTAACTTTACTTTGCCTAGGTAATAAGAACGACGCGTTAAAGAGACTTGAGTTGGGACATATAAATATAGCGTCACTTTTCACGCACACATTGCATATTATAACCTAACCATGCTTAGACAATCTGAACAACACATTAAATAGACTTGAGACGGGGCATACTAATCTACCCTCTTTTTTCACTCAAACTATGCATATAACCTAACCATAATTAGGTAATTAGAACGACTCGTTAAAGAGACCTGAGACAAGCCATACTAATCTAGTCCCAATCTTCACTCTCAATTTGCATAATGTAACCTAACCATAATCAGGTAACTAGAACGACGCTTTAAAGAGACTTGAGCCGGGGCATACTAATCCAGCCTCAATTTTCACGCGCACTTTGCATAATATAACATATCCATAATTAGGTAATTTGAACGACATGTTAAAGAGACTTGAGACAGGGCATACTAATCTAGTGTTACGACCAAATCTCATGGGCCGAGACCAGCGCTAGGGAATGGGAGTGGTAGCTCCAAAACCTATAGCAAGCCTAAAAACACTATTACTTTTTTCGCTTTTCAAAATATACTTGTATTCATAAAACAATTTCATAATACATGTGACACTATAACTTCTTTTAATTTATTTTTATGTTGTGTGCCATACACGCTTATATGATTAATGTGTTCATATGCCATACATGCTTATGTGATTGATGTGTCTATATGATATGTTTGTATTGTTTCGTTTGTTATGTGATTGATCGATAAGGCATGTATTGATAGAGTAATGTATCATATAGGTGAAAGCCTATAGATTTAGATAGATAGATATATAGAAACCCGCGCTTATAGGCTTTATCCTAAACATAGTTGCTTATACAAGAATTGACCAACGAATATATGAGATACGTAATTACATATGACGTGAAACGTAATCCCCTATATTATGTTTTAATTACCACAATAAGTGTAAAAGGATAACAAAATTTCCAATATCGAAATTATAATAAACCCCAATAAATAATATAGAAAAGCCATTAATGTCAAAAAGTGTGTAATATGGAGGGACTTGCGATATTGCCAAGATATAAATCTTGTGATTTTAATGGTACTATTGTGCTCAGACATCGAATGTGACATATCACAATCACGTTAGCAATGCATACAAAAATGATTTTCAAAAATATAGATCATGCATCATATTTTTATAAGCATCGAAGAAAACGTGATTTTATCGAGCAACTCTTTACTGTTGAGAGATGTCATCACTCTGAGCTACAATTGTCCCGATATTTCCAAAATTATTTGAGTCAAAATAAAAGATTGAAAGACTGACCGGTCAATGATGTTTGAAATGTATTTGTTTTAAAAGAAACTCAGACGAAAAGCCCTGCGACAATTATAAAAAATTTGGCCTTAGTTCGAAACTAAAGCTCTGATACCAACTTTGTCACGACCCAATTTCATGGATCGCGACCGGCACTAAGGTATGGGTATGGTCGTACCAAAACTCGTAGCAAGCCTCGCAGAAAACATTATATCCAATATAAACCTGCAAGAAAACCAATGCTCGGGGGCAACCGAGACTTCAGCCTAAGTCTAACAACTTATATAGCAATTCTAAAATAATAACTCAATAGTGAATCAAAACTATGAAACATGCCTCATATATAAATAATCCAATGTAATATGCCAAAGTATAATGATACAATAGTCGTACCACTACGACAAACCAAAGTACAATAATAGAGACAACTAGTTCTACAACGGTCTAAGAAGTAAAACAGTTGACTAGTCTGATAACATAAAAAGACCTCCGAGGAATCAAAATATCGGAGATGACCAACGCTCTCTAAATCATAAGCCTGAAAATTTGGAAAACAACGGGGTCAGATATATTGAGATGAGTTCATAATGATATTTACATTTATTAAGTTTAAAACCCTTAAAACAAATCCTTTTATACTAAGATATATATTTGATTATGGAAAACAATATTGAAATGAAATCCCAAAGTATATAACCCAAAGTAGATGGGAACAAATCCTCATCGATTCCCAAAGTAGGCCAGACATTGGTCAGCCAATCCCAAAGTACTTACAGGTGCACACAGTCTCAATACAAGCCTATCGAGTAGCTCGTTTCAATCCAGATCCATAATCCTTAAAACAGTTCACAAACATTTGATATACTAAAATAATGTGTGGTACTTAATAAAGCGGTAAATAAAACTACAAACTCACTGCTTGCTTATCCACGTGAATTTTGGCAAACAGCTAACCCTGCGTAGACTCCGTAGCACGAGCAGTCGACGGGTCTAAAACATAATATAAGTCAAAATACGAACAACCCCTAACTCTAAGAATACTAGACTCCACATAGGACTAGCATTTCACAACACAACCAAAGAATCAACAAGGTAACCAAAGTACAACCAATTATCCATACAACCAATTAACCAAATAAGGCAAGTTCAGCTTAGGCGAGTTCTTATCTTTTAAAACGAAACTAAAGTACTTAAATACTTATATAGTCCTTTTAATACAATTACAGTTCCTAAAGTAGTGTGTTAGCCTTACTACAGTATAGCTCAACATGTCGAGAGACCACGTCTAACCCGACCCAACCATAAACCAAGTTTAAAACCAAAGTCTTTAATCAAACCTTAAATGAAATCAAAGTCATATTAAATAAGAACTCACACCGCAACTTAATAATGCCATAAACAATTAAGCTTGCTAACACTTAGCAAGTAGCACCCCAAGTACATTTAAGTATATCACCTCAAATAGAATCAATAAGATTCAACATTCTTCAAGTATCAACTTGAAGTTAAAATAGTTCAACCGAATCCCTACATGACATATAACACCTTGTATGCCTTATATTACTTAATTCAAGTCAAATCACAACCTAAGATAAACTAACATTCCTTTCACAAGTTTTAAACCATCTTATAAACAATTTACAGCCCTTAATAACATGATCAAAACCATCCTAGATAGGCATTTTACAAAGCCAAAACATTGATCAAATATTTAAACTAATAAATACCAAGGTAACCTTTTCAAATACTAAAATATTTTCTTTGTAAAAATTTCCAACAACACGATTCTTTCTAAAACAACGATATAATTCAATTAAATCACTTTTAACATATGTTTGATCTTTAAATAGCTATCTTAAATCACTCCATGTGATTATTATTATCAAACAACCTTTTTGATTTTTAAAAGAGGATTTCCAGATTTTAGTTTGAAATCAAAACAAAATTTTATCTCAAAAGTATTAATCAAACGATACTTAAATCCATTCACAAAGATACCCCCAATACACCCAAAGTATGTTTGATGTCCAAATAACCTAAGATTAGCTTTTAAGAAATATCCAGATTTTTAAACAACAATCAAAAACTGTTTATAACCCAAAATCTTTAACAATTCGATAAGTCTATCAATTGTAACATTAGAACCAAACCACCCAAAGTACAAATGAAATCCAAGAGACTAATATAACATCAAATTAAGATTTCCAGAATTTGAAATCAAGACAAAACAGAAAATATAAAGCCAAAACACCCAAGTATAGATTCATACAACAATCTAGCAATCTTTACACTACATAAGAAGGGATTTGAACCACATACCTCTTGATTGGACTAAGAGCAATAAAAATCAGAAATCAACCAACCCAAATCAGCCTACAATCATGCACATATAGGCTATAGAATTTAGAATTTCTAGAATTGATGGACTATAGATGAAATCACAAAGGAATGATTAGGAACTCTTACCAAGAATAAATATTGAGAGCAAAGGATGGAGGAATGACCTAAGATAGTGCCTCAGCCGAATTAGGGTTTTTAGAGAAGTTAAAAGTGTTTAAAATCTGATTTAGGTCGAGTTAAGGTGAGTTCAAATAGAAATCAGCGAACTGAATAGTGCACGCGTCGCGCCCGCTACACCTCTATCGCGCCCGCGATTCATGCATGTCGCGCCGACGAAATGCTATTGCCTCCGATGAAAATTTGAGATTTTGAAATTGAAATCGAAAACGCTTCAAACTCCGAGACTACTTCTAATACATCTTAAAACACATTTTAAAAGGTTTGGAACCTTCGAAACGCGAATCTAAGTGGTCGAACCACTCAAACGAACTCAAGGTACCGTTTAGGCTTAACGGAACACGTTAGAAAAATGCGGGGTGTTAGATTCTCCCCAACTTAAAAATAAAATCGTCCTCGATTTTTCAACAACGAAACTAAACAACGACTAACATAAACACACCAAAGTAATGCACATAGTATAATGCCCAAAATATCAATCACCAAGTAACACATAAATAAACACATAACCCAAAGTACTAACATAGCATAAAAGCAACCAACAAATCCAACGTACCTCAAGGAAAGAGGAAAGGATAACGGTTCCTCATGTCGGACTCCGTCTCCCAAGTGCATTCTTCTACAGAGTGATTCCGCCACAGAACCTTGACCATCGGAATCTCCTTGTTTCGTAACCTACGCACCTGCGTATCGACAATCTCAACAGGCTGTTCTCATAAGACAGCTCTTGGTCAAGCTCAACACTCTGTGGTACAATCACTTGAGAAGGGTCAGAAACACACTTTCGCAACATCGAAATATGGAACACTTGATGCACCAATGACATGTCTGGCGGCAACGCCAAACGATAAGCAACTGCTCCAACTCTCACTAAGGTTTCATACGAACCAACAAACCTCGGTGCTAATTTCCCTTTAACACCAAAACGCACAACGCCTTTCATTGGCGAAACCCGAAGAAATACGTAATCGCCAACCTGAAACTCAAAATCTTTCCGCTTAAGATCAGCATAACTCTTGTGCCAACTAAAAGCAGTCTCAAGTCTACGCTTGATCAAAGATACCTTCTCAGAGGTAATCTGGATGATCTCCGCTCCAAAAAGTTTACGCTCGCCGACCTCTTCCCAACAGATAGGAGATTGACACTTGCGCCCATACAAAGCCTCATAAGGTGCCATCTCAATACTAGCGTGATAACTGTTGTTGTCGGAAAACTCAATCAAAGGCAAATGAGTATCCCGGCTACCCTGAAAATCCAGAACACACATCCTGAGCATGTCCTCCAAAGTCTGAATCGTCCTCTCAGACTGACCATCAGTCTGATGATGAAATGCAGTACTGAAATCCAGCTTTGAACCCAAATATTCTTGCAATGCTTTCCAAAACCGAGAGGTGAAAATCGAACCTCTGTCCGAAACTATCGACATTGGTACACCATGGAGACTAACAATCCAATCGATGTACAACTGTGCCAACTTTGAAGCCTGATAAGTAACCTTGATCGGTAAGAAGTGAGCTGACTTGGTCAAACGGTTAACTATGACCCAAATCAAATCATACCCCTGTCGGGTACGTGTTAAACCCACCACGAAATCCATAGCGATACGCTCCCATTTCCACTCTGGAATAGGTAGCGGATGCAGATATCCAAACGGTCTCTAATGTTCCAACTTTACCTGCTGGCAAGTCAAACATTTAGACACGAACTCTGCAACGTCCTTTTTCATTCCGCTCCACCAGTATGTACCCTTTAGATCATGATACATCTTGGTAGAAGCCGGATAAACACTGTAAGCTGACTTGTGCGCTTCTTCCAGAATCTGGTCTCTCATACCATCTGAATCTGTAACACACAGTTGAGAACTGTACCTGAGAACCCCATCCGCTAGGACAAACTCAGAATTCCTATCCAAATAGATCTCATCCATGATCCGTTTCAATTGTGGATCCTCAGCTTGTGATGCTTTGATCCTATCAATCAAAACTGGTTGCACTTGCAACTGTGCCAACAAACAACCCCTCTGCAAAACCTGAAAAACGAATCCTGAAGATAACAAACTATGCCACTCACGAAACATGGGTCTCCGCCCCACCTAAGAAATATGGGTCAAACTGCCCGAAGATTTGCGACTCAACGCATCGGCTACCACATTAGCCTTACCCGGATGGTACTGAATATAACAATCGTAGTCTTTCAGTAACTCCAACCATCTTCGCTGTCTCAGATTCAACTCCCGCTGATCAAAGATGTACTTCAGACTCTTATGATCAGTAAAGATCTCGCTAGTAGCACCGTACCAATAGTGCCTCCAAATCTTAAGAGCAAAAACCACAGCTGCTAACTCCAGATCATGAGTAGGATAATTCACCTCATGCTTCTTCAGCTGGCGAGAAGCATAGGCAATCACTTTACCATGTTGCATTAACACACAACCAAAACCGATACGAGAAGCATGACAATACACAGTGAACCCATCAATGCCAGATGGCAAAGCCAACACAGGAGCTGTAGTCAAAATCTCTTTGAGCTTCTCAAAGCTCGCCTCGCACTTGTCAGTCCACTCAAACTTAACACCCTTCTGTGTCAGTTTAGTCAACGGTGCAGATATTCTGGAGAAATCCTGCACGAATCGCCGATAATAGCCAGCTAATCCAAGAAAACTTCTGTTTTCGGTTACTGACCTCGGTCTCTGCCAATCCATAACCGCCTCAATCTTCTTCTGATCGACCTTGATCCCATACTTTGACACCATGTGTCCTAAGAAAGTAACTTGGTCCAGCCAGAATTCGCACTTTGAGAACATAGCATACAGCTGATGCTCACGCAAAGTCTGCAGTATCGTCCTCAAGTGGAAAGCATGCTCCTCCTCACTCCGATAGTAAATCAGTATGTCGTCAATAAACACAGTAACGAACCGATCCAAAAACGGCTTGAATACACGGTTCATCATATCCATAAACGCTGCTGGTGCGTTAGTTAACCCAAACGACATGACCAGAAAATCAAAATGCCCATACCGCGTTCTGAAAGCAGTCTTAGGCACATCGACGTCTCGGATCCGAAGTTGATGATACTGGGATCTCAAGTCAATCTTCAAAAAGCACTTAGCACCCTCTAACTGATCGAACAAATCATCAATACGAGGAAGAGGACACCTGTTCTTGATAGTAACCTTGTTCAGTTGTCTGTAGTCAATACACAGCCGAAAAGAACCATCCTTCTTCTTGACAAACAACACAGGAGCACCCCACGGAGAAGTACTCGGTCTGATAAAACCACTATCCAACAACTCCTGTAACTGTTCCTTCAACTCTTTCAGCTCTGATAGACCCATCCGATATGGAGGTATCGAAATAGGAGCTGTTCCAGGAGCAACATCGATACATAACTCAATATCACGGGCAGGTGGTAATCCAGGTAACTCCTCTGGAAACACATCAGTGAACTTATTCAATATCGAAGCACTATGCACATCACCACTGACAGCCTCTAAGTCACGAACCACCACTAAGAAACCCTGACAAACCTTGCCCATCATGCGCTAGGCCTTGATCGCCGAAATAAGATTCTTTGGTGTCACTACCTTCTCCCCATGGAAAGAAAAAGGTACATCACCAGGAACCCTAAACACAACCAATTTCCCTCGATAGTCGATAAAAGCAAAATGACGTGAAAGCTAATCCATCCCCAAGAACACATCAAGTACAATCAAATCAGGTCTAAGATCCCTACCATGAATAATCACAGAACAAGACGGATAGACCACATCCACCACAAGAAAATCAGACAAAGGTGTAGATACAGATAAAGGCTCTAGCAACCTAGATTAGTCTTAACCGTAAGACGTATTTCCTATAACATATGCTTATTTCACCCTATATCATCCAAATGGTACAATTCATCAAGTTACACTGTATCATCTCTTGATCACAAGTTGTGGGTCCCGAGATAATCCATCGAGCTACCCACTAGACCTAGGTCCGGGGCCCGAGATAAATCCATCGAGCTCAACCTACGGCGTATCACAATTATATCTTCCTTCATATAAAACAAATCATACAAACAATTCACATAGAAATGACTCACACACATATTCCATACCGTTCATACACATACCATTCTATTTGAACAACAATAGACATCTAGACTGTAACGATACTGGTGATCACACAGCCTATTTACACCCAATACGTAGTTTGTTTCATCGGTTCTATACTGCTTTCAAGTTATGATGCATGCATTTCGAAACAAGAATCTTATCAAATGATACGATACAAGTATATAAAACATTTTCATACGAGAAAATGAATTTTAAAATACTATATATGTAAACAATCCACATAATAAACTCACTGCTTGCTTTTCCAAAAACTTCGAGACTTTATAGCGTTAGTCAAGCTCCCTGATCTCCTTGTCCGCTAGAAGGTTGATTTTCCAAAGCTAACACAGACGTCACACAGATATCGAGTTGATACGTAACTCGATAG
This sequence comes from Mercurialis annua, assembly GCF_937616625.2. NCBI lineage: Eukaryota > Viridiplantae > Streptophyta > Magnoliopsida > Malpighiales > Euphorbiaceae > Mercurialis > Mercurialis annua. The sequence continues at coordinate 29,346,131 of NC_065576.1, forward strand.
ATACTATAAATTTGAGACAAAACACAAACACGACTCGCTATACTAGTCGCGTCTAACGTAGACATGAAACTAGCTCAATGAACTTAAGTTAATAGGCAAAGGTCAACAATGATCAAATAAATTTGAGCTCTATCTCGGCATATTACTTAACTGAATCTTGGCCAAACAATTAAGAAATACGACTTAATCGTACTTCTTTAAACATCTTTTATAATTTATAAAACGTTTTGCGTATTGGCTTTTCACATTCCTTTAAAACATATTCTCGATACATTTTTTATGTCTTAAATCCATCATTTAAAACTTTTCAACATAGCTTAAAACATTTCAATGTATCGTCGCAAACTTGTTTGAATATCGCATTCAAACTAACTTAAAAACGTCACACCGTCGAACTAACTCTTAACCATCGAAACACATACTTCCTTGATATTTAAGGAATGCCCAACAAGCCCCTATGTACTTCCATTGCAGCCCTTGCTAGCTCTGGTCACGGCGACATTCTACAATAGCAGAATTTTGCTGCGGTGAAGCACAATTTCTTCTTCAACGTGGCAGCAATTCTGCTACCAAGGGCAGAATGTCTTGCTCGCTGGAGCAAGACCATGGCTGGCCACAACCTTGTCGGAGCTAGATGCTCAAACATCCTTCAATTACAACATAAACAACACATAACGCCAATACAACTCAACACAACCACTAAACAACATAGCAATCCATAAACACCAAATCTTTAACAAAACCTAATATCTTCCAATCCATAAAACTTCATAAATCACCAAACAAACTTCAAATTGATGGAGGAAAGACAATTACCTTTGTCTTATGATTAATTTGACTCCAAAAAGAAGAGATTTGGTGAAGCAAATCCTAGCTATGGTTGTGATGGTGACATGCGATAACGAAGGGAGAAGAAGGTGAGGGTTTCTCCTTTTTTCTTTCTTTTCTTTTCTCATGTGTTGCTATCTTAAAGATATAAGATAGGTAAAAGTCTTAATAAGCCCCTCACTTTATGCTTCATTAACTGACGTACTTAATTATCGAAACGACTTCAGAAATCTTTTTCCGACAAGTCCTTACTTATTATTAATAATAATAATTCCTATTTGAATTATAATTATTCCCCGATATATCATTTAATAATTCTTTATGTCTGTGTCCATTTCTGACCTACTTGATCCAATTTACGAAATTCAAGACTCGTAGCACAATCTGATAACTTAACATTTTTAGAGTTATTATGCCTAACCAATCAACAAATTTAAAAAAAAATTGACCAGAATGGAGAGGGATAGTGGAAGAAGCAATAACGGTCGAATGGTGGTCGACGGAATGGTGGGGGACGGCAGTTGTAGGTGGGAGCGGAGAAAAATGATAACATCTAACACAATTCTCCAATAATTAACTAAAACCCAACCTAAACAATCAAATTAACAAATAAATAACAAAGGGAGAGGCTTACTGGTAGGCGACTGTGAAAATGGACGGCAACGAATGTCATAAAATGACGGGTGGCGGTTTTTGTATTTAGGAGAGAAAATAAAAAATGGAGAACAAGGCTTTTGTCGATTCATTTTAGTCCTAATTTAGTGGCGGATTATTAATCTGTCATTAGTATCATAACTAAAATGAAACGCACCGTTTCATTTTATTGTTGGCGACGGATTTTGATTTTTGTCGCATATTTTTAGCGACGGACGAACAAAATCTGTCGCTAAAATGCATACTAAAACAGTGCATTTAACTTTTGGTCAAAATTAACGACAAATTTTGTAATTTGGCCAAAATTTAGGCGCCAAAAGGTCCCTCCAAGCTCCTGCCTTTTTAACGACGGATTTTCGACCGACAGTCTGTTGCTAAAGTATTTTGGTGACGGATACTAATGAATTATATTGGCGACGGAAATGAATTCCGTTGCAAAAATCTGTCGCAAAATCCTTGTTTTCTAGTAGTGACAATATAACTTAATCAAGCTTCGGAAATCAGAATTTGTTAAGAACGCAAAGAATGATAGAGGCCTTAGACGGGGCATACTAATGTAGCCTCACCTTGGATCCCCACTTTGCGTCAGATAACCTAACCAAACTTCGGTAGTCAGAGCGACGCGGTAAAAAGGCATAGATTGATAGAGACCTTAGATGGGGAATACTAATGTTGGGTGACCTTAAACGGACACTTTTCATAACATAATTCCACATAATTTGGATATTGGCATTGGATAAAGTAAGAAATGATGATATTAAAAGAAATGAACGAGAAAATAGGTAAAGTTAACTTTATATCTCGGATTGAAAAATTTAAGTATTTTAGCCAAGAATAAATTAAAACAATTTGTCGGAATATAAATTAAGTAGATATCGGACTAGTATTATTTATTTAGAAATCACTTATACGTAAGTAATCGAGTAAAAACGGTTAAATGATCGATGGACAAAAACGTACAAAAGAAAAGATATAAGGGCTAATTGTTTGGAAGAAAAACATGAAGAACGAAGAGAGAGCTTTGACCAAACTATAAATAGCTTAGCGCATGAATTTAAATATGCAAATTCATTCCACAGATAAAAAAAATCGCTCTTCATCTCTGTTCTTTATTGTTTAACTTCGATCGATTGTGGTTTCTTTGTTTGATATCGAAATTGGATGATTCTTGTCGTGTTGGAACGAGGGAAGAATTTTCTATCACCAAAGAGTTGTAAATAAAGGTAAATTTCAGTTTATATTTCCTAAAATTTAGGATTTATGGGATGTCTAGGATTTTGATGCTTATAGTTTGAGGTTTCGTGAATGATTTGGATATGAGTTTTGAGTTTTGAGTTTTTGATGGATTTTATGTGTTTTGAGACCTTAGAGCACTTCGAAATGGCTTGGAACAGACGTTCCAGAGCTGTGTGTGTCACAACAAAAGTGTGAGGGCGCACACACCAGGGTGTGCGGGCGCACAATAAAGTGTGCTATGTGCGACAGCACAGCGACCGAAAGTGCCGAACAATTCCGCTTGACCTATTTTTCACCCAGGCTATCCGTTTAAACATAATTGGACTTCAAAAGTGAACGAAGAACCTTCTGAATAGACGAAAGGACTATTAAGGTGATGAATAAGTGCTATAGTAATTAAGTATATTGAAATTGGATTCATTTAAAGGACTATAAGTATAGTTATAAGACGTTGCGATTTCTCGTCGTTAAGGAAAAGAACGAACATATGAACTAGGGTTTCTGTAATACCCCGTAGAATTATTAGTGTTTATTTTTAATTGATTAGGACCTCGAAAATAGTGAATAAATTCATCTCATGAATTTATAAGTGTGAAAATGTGGTTTGGTATGTCTTTTGCCTTAAGTGTAACTTTTGGCAATTTTACGTGTTAAAAGTGAATTTTTCGATTTTTCACTAAAAACCGTCAAAATAATTATTTTAAATATTTTTAAAGGCCCAAAAATATTTTAATTCAGCCCATATGTTATTTAATGTTTTTGAGTATTTGAGAAAGTTGAATTTATTTTGCCCCTAGAGTTCGATTTATTTACAAAAATGCCATAATGGCAAACTTGTAAATAAACCAAACATGAATTAATATCTAGATATTTCCCTAGATAAGCTTGGTGCCCAAGCAACTCAATCTTCTTCTTCATTTTTTCTGGGTGCCGAATACACCATAACTCCAAACACAACACTTTATTCTTCCATTTTCTTTCAAAAAAATTTAATGAAAGTTGTCGGGAAATTTGCGTAGAACGTTAATCTATCTTTGCATGTTCGTTTGAGGTATAATTTCAAGCTCAAATCTTAACTTTTGTTTGCTGAAGTTGATGAATCTTAGAAACATGCTTAGTATGGTTTAAAAATGGTGTTTAATGGTTGACTAGTTGGTTTTAGTTGCTAGTTTGATGGGTTTCGGTTTTAAAATAATTTTTACGTAAAATTAAATTATTTATTTTAATTTTCTGGGCTGATCTAAATGATGAGGTTAAAATATGCTTTAAAGTGTAAATTTTGTGAATTAAAAATGTTAATTAATTCGGGTATTAATTTAATTGTTTGGGTTTCGATTTTTAATGTTTTTAAAGCTTAAGAATCGCTTAAAAAGGGTAAATCAATGGATTTTAAATTTCTGGAAATAAGTTTGTTTATGACTGATCTAAATGTTGGGTTGGTGGTGAATAAATGTTTAATGGTGAATTTTTAATGGGTTGTTAATCGGTTTTGATTTTTAATAACTCTATTCGGTTAAAATTGTTTAAAAAGGGTATTTTTGTCATTTTAAATTTCTGGGTAGAAATTATTCATGAAAAATTTATGAAATTTATATGATGATTATTTATGGAATTTAATTGGGGTGTTTTGACGGATTAATAATCGGTTTTGATTATTAATGGTTATTTCGGTTTTAATTGTTAAAATAATGAAAAATAATTATTTTAAAAATTATGGGCTGCTGTTTTTACAAGATGAAAATTAAAAATGTATTTGAAATTATTTTTGGTGAATTTCGGTGTTAAAATGGCTTAAAATGAATTTTTAAGCGTTTTTAACGTTTTTCAGTTTTCCGGCCAAAACCACCGGAATACGGTGACCGGAATGTGAGCAGAGAGGATAGAGCATGTTGGCTCAGTCCTAAGCTCATTTGGCAGCGGTTAGTGCCGAAATGATTTTGGCAGAAAATAAGGGGCGCCGAGCCCCGGGTCAAAAATATTTTACGGAAAAATATTTTTGGTTATTTTTGAATTGTGGTATATTTGTGGAGATTCTCTAAAAATGTATTTTTAGAAAATTATGTGAATTGAATATGTGGTTAGAATTATAATGGAGTTATAATTCTATGTTTATTTATGGAATTAAATAAACTATGTGAACAAAGTGTATCGTATAGAAATACGATGACGCGGAAAGAGATAGTCGGAATCAAATTTGGTTATATGATTATGTGGTCTATTTGGTTGAGTCGGTTTAGAGTTTATCCTAGAATTTAGAGTTAATACATTTATTAATGTTTAATCTCTACATTAGATCCATCGAGTTTTGTCGCGGAAACCGGCGAGCGAAGGTTTTGATATTTCGACGGGTGATATTTTTATATTTGGAATAAGCGAGTACTGTGAGTGTGTTTACAACTTATACTGCTAAATATTAGTATTAAAAATATTGCGAACTGCTTTACATGATTTGCAAATGCTTTATTTTATTTGAATTTAAATCGCATGAACTATTATACATAGTTTTGAAACCGATTTAGATTCATTGAAACATGCTTACTATTGGGCGGCAATAGTGCTGTGTGATCACCGGTATTGCATTTAGAATGTGTTTGCATAAAAATGGTATGTGGAAATCCGGACGACGGTCTAGAAGTCTGAGACGACGGTCCAGACATATGGAAACAGATCTTCGGAGGCAACGGAATATAGACGACCAAAGGCAGGTAGAGAAACTGCCGCGATCTGAGAGGTTGAACCTTTTATTAAAAAAGTGAAATCGGCGACAGTATTTATGTACTGCCGAAATCCGTTGTATTGTAAGAAGAGTCTGGGACTTTCAAATACGTAAAATAAGAGTAATCGGATTTGACTGGCTAAAAGTACAAAAAGAGAAAATAAATACGGCCAAAGGAAAATAAAAAGGTTGACCCGAATGGAATGGAAAAAAAATGGAATATTTATGTTTCCTGTTCTGAAAGCATATAGGAACATGAATCTTGGTTTAGGGTTTCATATGAATCAGTAATCTGGAATGCATTGCTTTCATATTAATGTTTATTAGTACATGTTGTACGCATTCACTCAGTTTTTATAACTGACCTCGTTGAATTTATAATTTTTACAGGCGAGTAGTTTGAGGTTTGGATTTCCAATTTCTTGTTCCGGAAATCCCTGGCTTGAATGAAGTGAGAATGACTTTCCTTTATGTGTCTAGAGTTGCAGTAGCTAGAATAAATGAACGATGATACCTTAGTAGTCGTTGGACTTATTTATGCTTTATATTTTATTATAACGCTTAAACTCTGATAATATGTAATATGTGAATGTTGTGCGAAAGTCCGAGCGACTGCACGAGTATAAAATGCGATGAGCGCATCTGCATAATGAAATGCAGTTAAGTCCATAGAGAAATGACCTGCATAGTGAAATGCAGTAATTACCATAGTAAGGTGGTATGCATAATGAGATGCATGATAAACCATAATGAAATGGTTTTGACACTAAAATGCAATAATTAAAGAGAAAATTATGTGCATGTTTTAAATGGTAATTTTTATTTAAACGTTTTAAACTGCGATTTTAAAATGTTCGAAAATGATTTGAATTCCGCGAAAAATTTTAAGTGATTTTTAATGTATTTTTAAGGCTTGCTACGGGTTTCGGAGCAACCACTCCCATTCCCTAGCGCCGGTCTCGACGCCGAGAATCGGGTCGTGACAAAGGTGGTATCAGAGCAATGGTCGAAAAGTTGGCCATTGTTGAGTTTGATGTCAAAGTGATGGTTTATAGTCTTAAACCATTACAAATATGTGAAAGGAAGCCTATGATGTTGTTGATTCCTAGATATCTTGGCACTAGGATAACCTAGCTAGGGATTGATAGATTGATATAGAGTCTACTGCAACATATAAGTTTCATGTCATGTCATTTGCTAAGTCATCATTTGTTTTTAAATATTCTGAGCTTCGCCCTAGGAGTAAGTCTGTATGTTTGCTTAGATTGTGTGATTGTGGTGATTAGTTGCGATAGTATACGATTACAACGCTTAGTTAGATTCTTATTAGACAGCATGCTTTGATCAGGATGGCTGATCAGCATGATGAAAACGTTCAAGAGGAGAACGCTCATGATGAGGAGTCCGTTCATAACAATGCGATGCCTGATGTGGGTCAAGGTCGTGGTCGTGGACGTGGTCGAGGTCGTGGACCAAATTTTAATATTTCGGGCTTTGATTTCGAACAATTTTTAGCTGGCATAGCTGCTATGCAAACGAATCAAGCGGAAGTGCAAAATATGCACAGAGAGCAGTTGGATTACCAACAGCAGAGAGTTGGTGCTAACGTTGATCGTGATCTCGTTATGGATTACATGAAGCTCAAGCCCATGAAGTTTGATGGATCGAATGATGCGTTAGATTTCTTAAAGGAAGTAGAAATGAACGCTAGACGTCTTAATGCTAGTGAAAGACAGTCTATACTGATGGTGGAGATGTCAGTAAAAGGATTTGCGAAGGATTGGTTTCAAAGGCATATTCAACCAAGTATGGGAGAGATGACTTGGAATGAATTTGTCACTCTATTTAAGGAATTCTTTCTGCCGTTTTCAGTAACGGAGAATTATCGAGAGAAACTGTTGAATTTGAATAAGATAGGAAAGACGGTGCAGGAGTATGTGACGGAGTTCACAAGATTGAGTCGATTCACACCTGATTTGATGTTGGATAGAGATAGGGTGAATTCAAGGTTCATTAAGGGGCTAGGACCTGAATATATTGGATTGCTATCTGATGTTAGGAAGGATTTGGTGCAAATCATCGATAGTGCACGCCAGATGGAAAGTACTTTGATCCAATTTGGAAAGATCACTGTTTCTGGTGAGCAAGTGAATGTAAAAGAAGGAAATGCAAATTCTAATACGAATAGGTTCATTGGTGTAATAACCTAAATTTTTGAGGTATTACGTGTAGTGACACGAGGCATAATCGTAAAGATTAAGAACGAGAATATCGGTTTAGGATTGGATAATAAGGAGTTAGACTGAAGCGGGTCTATTGGAATTATCGTAGAATAATAATTTAAATGGAAAATTATTATGCGATAAATTGGATTTAATTGAGAAAAAAAGGGAATAAAATAAAATATTGGAAAGTCTCGATCTAATCAATTTTACGATAGATATCGTAAAATAAATTTATGGATATAAAATTAAATTTCGTGAAATTTAGACGAAAATATTTTATTAAGCGGAATTTGGATATTCGGAAAAAAAAATTTAAATAAATAAATTAATGGACCCGGATAAATAAATAATATGGTAATCCATTATTTATCGGCAAAGAATAATCGTCAAGGTTTTTTAAGTACGAAAATGATTTCGTATTAAATTGAAAGAATGAAAGATTGAAGGATTGAGCTTTGAAGGGTGCAAAACTTAAGCATTTAAGTGGACCTTTTTCCCCACAAGGCTAATGAACTAAGGACACATATCCCTCCACCCCTTCAAATATCTCTAGCAAGCTAATTAAGATGAAATTCAGAAAATAAAGAAGAGAAGATACCAAAATCTATCCATTTTTGCTAAGAAATGCAAAATCCTCTTCCTCCAAGCCAAGCTCATGATTTTCTCATCCAAATTCAATAAACTTGGAGGCAAAATGATCACAAGATCATAAGGAAGTAAGGTAAGCTAAGTGTTTAAGATTTCAATGGTTCAATTTGATAGGAAATTAATAAGAAAAGTAGGGTTTATTAGCTATGATAATGATTTGGTGTATTTGATTGCTTGTGAGGTGAAATTAAGGATTTGAAGCTTGGATCTTGGAGAATTTATGGAGGATATGATTCGGTTATCTAGACAACATATCAAGCTTGAGGTATTCAACTGAATTCTGGAAATTTATGATGAATTGATTGAGTTTTGTTGATGATAAGTTGTGTGTAAAAACTGTTATAAACATGTTTAAGGAGTCAAGTTTGAGCTATGATTTAGGGGTGTTATGGTCGGTATTTTTGGCCGGAAAGTGGTCGGAATGGAAGGGGGTATGTAGGACTTTACAAGTGAAGTGGTGGTTCTGCTCAAATGAGCAGAACCCATCTGCTCCGGTGAGCAGAACCCATCTGCTCCGGTGAGCAGAACATGGCTGCTCACCAGAGCAGATGCAGCCCTGTTTCTGGGCTGTTTCTGCCCAGAAACAGGGCAGCCCATGGGAGCTGTTTTGGCAGCTCCCAGCCGGCCGCAGGCACCTCGGATTTGGTTCGGGTCTTAACGAAAAATGTAGTTGGGATGTTGATGAATAAGAATGCATAATTAGTTTGGTCATTGGCTGTTTGTAAGCATGTCGTTTATCGGCCCAAAGTTGACTAGTTAGTCACTTTGAAAAATATTAAATTTTAAGGGAAAAGACAAATAAAATAAATTGTGTAATCGGGAGTGTGAAATGATAATTATCGAAGTTAAAAAGGATATCGACTTCGGAAAAGTCGGATTAAAAATGAGGTAGACGCATTTAAAGTTAAGTGGAAATTATGAGTTAAAGAAATGAGTTAAAACATGTTTAAGGAGCAAACTTTGAAATAAGATTGTGAGCTAACGGAATGTCGGAATGAGTTGATTTTGGCGTCGTTTTGTTCGTTATAATAGTGAGAATGAAAGTGCGGAATAGCTGCTGCCATAATAGTGGCAGAACAGCAGCAGAATGGGCTGCAAACACAGCAGCCCATAAGACTAAATTCTACAATCCATAAGACTAGTCCGGGGTAGCAACTTCCAAACTAGTTTCCGACACTTCCGAAGGCTAATTTCAAACCAAGGTTTAAACGGAAGTTGTAGACGACATTCCAAAATTTAGGAATGTCCTTTTTATTTAGAGTTTGGACAATTCTAAGTAACAGTTTTAATAGCTCAAAATTGGTTGAAAAATACGGGAAGATTAATGTTTTTAGCTATTTTTGAGTAAGATTTTGGAGACTTTAGAGATGTCGAAGGAAGTTTGAGTCTAAATGAAAGTCGTAGACGGTGCTGTGGACTATAGATATGTTCAATTTGTTTAGAATACGGGCTATTTTAAGTAAGCATTTTCAATAGCCGAAGTTGGCTAGAAACATAATTTTGGATAAGTTAATAATAGCTAGAATTTTATTAATTCTTGCTATTATTATGTTTGCGTAGACCCGACGAGACGATTATCGACAAGGCACGGAATTTGAAAGATCGTGATATCGCTTAGCCGTTTTAAAGATTATGGATAGCAAGTGGTGAGTACACTTTAAATTACTCGCTAATATTCATAAAGCTACGTATTTTAATACGAAAAGCTATATGAATATATATATATATATATTTGAAATGTTTGTTTTTAAAATGTATACGTATGTATGCTTTGAAAATGATGTTTTATCGTAATGTGTTATTTTGATAATAACATAAATGTTAAGGCACCGGGGATGGGTAAAGTAAAATGACATGAATCGAATCAAATATGAATAAGGAAATATAGTACATTCCGATATGTACTATCAAACATAATAAATACCCATACGTGCGTGTGTTATAGATGTATGCTTGTAGATGTAATGTGCATGCCATGGTCCATAAAGGATCAATATAACATAACAAAAAATACAAAATCAACTAGTAAACGTAAAATGAGAATTGTACTATGGTACACCCAATAATAAGAACTGAGATACAAGGTTGAACTCGGTAGAATTATCCCGGGACCTGTATCTCATCCCTTCTCGATGATAATCCTCGGAACTCATACGAAATAAAAAGTAAGTGTGATACATCGAGAATCAATACGAAACAAGATCGAGACGCAATGTGAACAATTACTCCTATTAAATGTCAATAGGAATCATATGAATCGACAGTTAAGTTCAAAAGACCTGCAGGGTGCAGAGTCTGAATGCAGACACGAAGGTAACTCGGTTGAACTATCTCGGGACCCGTGTCTAAGGAGTAACTCGGTTGAATTATCTCGGGACTCCTATCGATCGTTTGGGATTGAGAAATGGTACAAGTAACTCGGTTGAATTATCTCGGGACTGTACCATATGGTTATGGGTAACTCGGTTGAACTATCTCGGGACCCAACCATAAGGATCAAGTCACAAGAGACTTGCCAATGATTTAGTTCGACTTAGAATCATGATGATATAAACTAAGATTTAAGATTCGGTCGAAAACTAATGAAACAAAACGAGAGAAGAAAAATATCAAAACCATAATAAGAAATCAAAGATGTCAAATACGTATAAACTATAAGTTTATGAAATAAATAAAGAGATATGAAGGAAAGTAAAGAGGGTATGCAATATGATTTTAAAAGAGTATTTTCTATATATAAAATGGGTTTTCAACGGTTTTAACCCTTTATGTGATATTGCGTGTAATTTGGTGAACTCACTCAGTTTTATACTGACCCCGTTGCTCCTCCCATTTTTCAGGGATAGCATGATATTATTTGGAAAGTCAAGCTTCCGAAGTTCTAATTCTCGGAAGTCATTTGCACAAAAAGTGAAAGAAGGTTTTCATTCTAGCAGTCCGCAGTAGTCTAGATGTTTTTGTCTATGTATTTGACTAGCGCATTTTAACTCTGATATTTTTGTAAAATAGGGTCACATGTATTTTGATATATGAAAAAAATGATTTGATTTGCGAAAAATTTACACAGGTTTTTAGGCTTGCTACGGGTTTCGGAGCTACCACTCCCATTCCCTAGCGCCGGTTGCGGCTCGAGAAATCGGGTCGTGACAATTGGACCATATCGTAAAGGATTTAAGAAAGGAAAGAAAGATAGGAGATTCAATACGTCTGGATCAAGTTCTAGTGGATGAAGTTCAGGAGGAACAGTACCACTATGTAATACTTGTGGAAAGAAGCATTTTGGGGTATGCTATATGACGAGAGGATGTTACACATGTGGACAGCAAGGTCATTTCTCTAGAGAATGCCCTATGTCTGGACCACAAGGTTCAAGTGCTAGTGTTGTTCAACCAGTGTTTCAACAACCTAGACCTGTATATCCTGCAGTATCTGGGCAGGCACAGAACCAGAACATGTTTAATGGACAACGTGGAAGAGGATATGATTTTGGTAATCGTGGTGGAGGAAGGACCACAGGCGGACAAGGATCTGGAGCGACTACTAGTGGAGGGAAGGCTAGAGTTTTTGCGATCAGTCCTCAGGAGGCGAATGCGTCGAATGCGGTAGTGCAAGGTATATTTTCAATATCTTCGCATGATGCATCAATTTTATTTGATCCTGGTGCTACGCATTCATTTGTATCGTCTAGTTTTGCATTAAAATTAGGAATTCAACCTGTGATTTTGCAAAACCCATTGTTAGTAGCTACATCTGTAGGCGAAAGCATAGACGTTACTGTAGTGTATTCGTCGTGTCCTGTGTTAATCGGAGAGCAAGAATTGCTTGCGGATTTGTTGTTGCTTAATGTTTTAGAGTTCAACGTCATCCTAGGAATGGATTGGTTGTCGCGACATTATGCGAATGTGGATTGTAGAGAGAAGATAGTGACGTTCCATGCACTTGGAACTGAACTTATCTCTATACGGGGAGAGAAGTAGGAAACCCCAAAGAGTTTAGTCTCGGCTTTGAAAGCGAGAAAGATGTTAAGTAAAGGATGTCAAGGATTTTTAGCTCTGGTACGAGATGTTCAGAAGGAAGTTGGAAGTGTGAATGATGTACCAGTAGTGTCGGAGTATTCTGATGTGTTTCCAGAAGAGTTACCTGGATTACCACCAGATCGAGAGATTGAATTCTGTATTGATCTAGTTCCTGGTACAAGTCCAATATCGATACCTCCGTATCGTATGGCACCAGCAGAACTAAAGGAGTTGAAAGATCAATTAGAAGAATTGATTGATCGTGGATTTATACAACCAAGTGTCTCCCCTTGGGGAGAACCTGTGTTGTTCGTAAAGAAGAAGGATGGACCTAAGAGGCTCTGTATAGATTACAGACAACTCAATAAGGTCACAATCAAGAATAAGTATCTTTTACCCAGAATTGACGATTTATTCGATCAATTACAAGGAGCGAGGTACTTTTCAAAGATTGATCTGAGGTCTGGTTATCATCAGTTGAAGATCAGAAATGATGATATTCCAAAGACTGCATTCAGAACAAGATACAGTCATTATGAATTTTTGGTGATGTCATTTGGATTGACAAATGCACCAGCGGCTTTCATGGATTTGAAGAATCGGATTTTTAAACCGTTTCTAGATCAATTCGTGATAATGTTCATAGATGATATCTTGATTTATTCGCACACAGACGAGGAGCATGCGCAACACTTAAGGATTGTGTTACAAACTTTGAGAGATCATCAGCTTTATGCCAAATTCTCGAAGTGTGAATTTTGGTTAGAAGAAGTAGCATTTTTGGGACATGTTGTATCTCAAAGTGGGATTAAGGTAGATCCTAAAAAGATTGAAGCAGTGATGAATTGGAAAAGGCCAAGTTCAGTGACAAAAATTCGTAGTTTCTTGGGTTTAGCTAGTTATTATAGACGGTTTGTGCAAGACTTTTCTAAGTTGTCTGCACCATTAATTAAGCTAACTCAGAAGAACGCGAAGTTCATCTGGACTGATCAATGTGAAGTGAGTTTCCAGAAGCTGAAGGAGTGTTTGACAACAGCTCCAGTTCTGGCATTACCAGAGGGTAGTGATGGACTTACAGTCTATTGTGATGCTTCTAGGATCGGGTTAGGATGTGTACTAATGCAACATGGACGAGTCATAGCTTATGCTTCTCGCCAGTTGAAAAAGCATGAAGTTAATTATCCAACCCATGATCTAGAATTAGCAGCGGTGATTTTCGCATTAAAGATTTGGAGACATTACTTATATGGAGCAAAATGCGAAATATTCACTGATCACAAAAGTCTGAAATACATATTTGATCAGAGAAAGTTAAATCTCATACAGAGAAGGTGGATGGAGTTGCTAAAGGATTATGACTGTACGATACAGTATCATCCTGGCAAAGCTAACGTAGTGGCTGATGCGTTGAGCAGAAAGTCAGCAGGAAGTTTAGCTCACATTACTCTAGTTGAGAAGAGACCAATGATTAGAGAAGTGCATTCGTTGATTGTTCAAGGAGTTCAATTAGAGGTTTCCTATTTGGGGAGTTTGTTAGCTCAAATGACGATTAAACCTACATTGAATGATCAGATTAAGGAACTTCAGACAACGGATCCTCAACTAAAGCATGTTATTGCAGAAGTTCAAAATGGAATAAACTCTGAATACAATATCAAAGGTGGTATTCTGAAATTTGGTACAAGGGTGTGCGTACCAAATGTAGAGGAGTTGAAACAGATAATTATGATGAAGGCACATGGATTTAAGTATAGTGTTCATCCTGGTTCTACCAAGATGTATCACGATGTTAAGCAGATGTATTGACGGAATGGTATGAAAAGAGATATAGCAGAATTTGTTGCTAAGTGTCCGATATGCCAACAAGTGAAGTTGGAACATCAGAGACCATTTGGATTTTTGCAACAATTACCAATACCAGAGTGGAAATGGGAAAGAATAACCATGGATTTTGTCGTTGGATTGCCTAAGTCGCAACATGGTTTTGATTCGATATGGGTTATCGTTGATCGAATGACAAAGTCGGCTCATTTCATTCCAATCAAGGTTACCTATACAGCAGCGAAATTGGCACAGATTTATATTGACAAAGTGGTCAGTTTACATGGAGTTCCTGTGTCAATTGTGTCAGATCGAGGATCAGTTTTTACATCCCGATTTTGGCAAAGTCTGCAAGAAGCTTTAGGAACGCGTTTAGATTTCAGTACAGCGTTTCATCCACAAACGGATGGACAGTCTGAAAGGACTATCCAGACTTTGGAGGATATGTTAAGAATGTGCGTTTTAGATTTCGGAGGCCATTGGGATGAGTATCTACCTTTAGTAGAGTTTTCATATAACAATAGTTATCATTCCAGTATCGAAATGGCACCGTATGAGGCGTTGTATGGACGTAAGTGAAAATGTGGTTTGGCATGTGTTTTGCCTTAAGTGTAACTTTTGGCATTTTACGTGTTAAAAGTGAATTTTTCGATTTTTCACTAAAAACCGTCAAAATAATTATTTTAAATATTTTTAAAGGCCCAAATATATTTTAATTCAGCCCATATGTTATGTTTTAATGTTTTTGAGTATTTGAGAAAGTTGAATTTATTTTGCCCCTAGAGTTCGATTTATTTACAAAAATGCCATAATGGCAAACTTGTAAATAAACCAAACATGAATTAATATCTAGATATTTCCCTAGATAAGCTTGGTGCCCAAGCAACTCAATCTTCTTCTTCATTTTGTGTGGGTGCCGAATACACCATAGCTCCAAACACAACACTTTATTCTTCCATTTTCTTTCAAAAATTCCTTAACAAAAGTTGTCGGGAAATTTGCGTAGAACGTTAATCTATCTTTGCATGTTCGTTTGAGGTATAATTTCAAGCTCAAATCTTAACTTTTGTTTGCTGATGTTGATGAATCTTAGAAACATGCTTAGGATGGTTTAAAAATTGTGTTTAATGGTTGACTAGTTGGTTTTAGTTGCTAGTTTGATGGGTTTCGATTTTAAAATAATTTTTATGTAAAATTAAATTATTTATTTTAATTTTCTGGGCTGATCTAAATGATGAGGTTAAAATATGCATTAAAGTGTAAATTTTGTGGATTAAAAATGTTAATTAATTCGGGTATTAATTTAATTGTTTGGGTTTCGATTTTTAATATTTTTAAAGCTTTAAAATCGCATAAAAAGGGTAAATCAATGGATTTTAAATTTCTGGAAATGAGTTTGTTTATGATTGATCTAAATGTTGGATTGGTGGTGAATAAATGTTTAATGGTGAATTTTTAATGGGTTGTTAATCGGTTTTGATTTTTAATAACTTTATTCGGTTAAAATTGTTTAAAAAGGGTATTTTTGTCATTTTAAATTTCTGGGCAGAAGTTATTCATGAAATATTTATGAAATTTATATGATGATTATTTATGAAATTTATTGATTTAATTGAGGTGTTTTGACGGATTAATAATCGGTTTTGATTATTAATGGTTATTTCGGTTTTAATTGTTAAAATAATGAAAAATAATTATTTTAAAAATTATGGGCTGCTGTTTTTATAAGATGAAAATTAAAAATATATTTGCAATTATTTTTGGTGAATTTCGGTGTTAAAATGGCTTAAAATGAATTTTTAAGCGTTTTTGAGTTTTCCGGCCAAAACCACCGGAATACAGTGACCGGAATGTGAGCAGATGGGATAGAGCATGTCGGCTCAGTCCTAAGCTAAGTTGGCAGCGGTTAGTGCCGAAATGATTTTGGCAGAAAATAGGAGGGGCCGAGCCCCGGGTCAAAAATATTTTACGGAAAAATATTTTTGGTTATTTTTGAATTGTGGTATATTTGTGGAGATTTTCTAAAAATGTACTTTTAGAAAATTATATGAATTGAATATGTGGTTAGAATTATAATGGAGTTATAATTCTATGTTTATTTATGGAATTAAATAAACTATGTGAACAAAGTGTATTGCATAGAAATACGATGACGCCGAAAGAGATAGTCGGAATCAAATTTGGTTATTTGATTATGTGGTCTATTTGGTTGAGTCGTTTAGAGTTTATCCTAGAATTTAGAGTTAATACATTTATTAATGTTTAATCTCTAAATTAGATCCAGCGAGTTTTGTCGCGGAAACCGGCGAGCGAAGGTTTTGATATTTCGACGGGTGATATTTTTATATTTGAAATAAGCGAGTACTGTGAGTGTGTTTACAACTTATACTGCTAAATATTAGTATTAAAAATATTGCGAACTGCTTTACATGATTTGCAAATGCTTTATTTTATTTGAATTTAAATCGCATGAACTATTATACATAGTTTTGAAACCGATTTAGATTCATTGAAACATGCTTACTATTGGGCGCCAATAGTGTTGTGTGATCACCGGTATTGCATTTAGAATGTGTTTGCATAAAAATAGTATGTGGAAATTCGGACGACGGTCTGAAAGTCTGAGACGACGGTCCAGACATATGGAAACAGATCTTCAGAGGCAACGGGATATAGACGACCAAAGGCAGGTACAGAAACTGTCGAGATCTGAGAGGTTGAACCTCTTATTAAAAAAGTGAAATTGGCGACAGTATTTATGTACTGCCGAAATCCGTTGTATTGTAAGAAGAGTTTGGGACTTTCAAATACGTAAAATAAGAGTAATCGGATTTGACTGGCTAAAAGTACAAAAAGAGAAAATAAATACGGCCAATGGAAAATAAAAGGTTGACCCGAATAGAATGAAAAAAAATGGAATATTTATGTTTCCTGTTCTGAAAGCATATAGGAACATGAATCTTGGTTTAGGGTTTCATATGAATCGGTAATCTGGAATGCATTGCTTTCATATTAATGTTTATTAGTACATGTTGTACGCATTCACTCAGTTTTTATAACTGACCTCGTTGAATTTATAATTTTTACAGGCGAGTAGTTTGAGGTTTGGATTTCCAATTTCTTGTTCCGGAAATCCCTGCCTTGAATAAAGTGAGAATGACTTTCCTTTATGTGTCTAGAGTTGTAGTAGCTAGAATAAATGAACGATGATACCTTAGTAGTCGTTGGACTTATTTATGCTTTATATTTTATTATAACGCTTAAACTCTGATAATATGTAATATGTGAATGTTGTGCAAAAGTCCGAGCGACTGCACGAGTATAAAATGCGATGAGCGCATCTGCATAATGAAATGCAGTTAAGTTCATAGAGAAATAGCCTGCATAGTGAAATGCAGTAATTACCATAGTAAGTTGGTATGCATAATGAGATGCATAATAAACCATAATGAAATGGTTTTGAAACTAAAATGAAATAATTAAAGAGAAAATTGTGTGCATGTTTTAAATGGTAATTTTTATTAGAACGTTTTAAACTGCGATTTTAAAATGTTCAAAACTAATTTGAATTCCGCGAAAAATTTTAAGTGATTTTTAATGTATTTTTAAGCCTTGCTACGAGTTTCGGAGCAACCACTCCCATTCCCTAGCGCCGGTCTCGACGCCGAGAATCGGGTCGTGACAGTTTCATATGTTAAGAATGTGTAAAATTCTGATGTCAGTCTAGTATTAGACCTAGGTTGTGTCATTAGAGTTAGCGTTTACAGTATTAAACGCATTCTAACTTATATTGTAATAGAGGAGCCAAGGAACTACCAGACCGATAAGGTTGCATGTCCGAGAGATTGATCGATTGACGAGCTTGACTTAGCGGAGTTCAATTGTCATATTGATATCGTATTTTATTGGATACCGTTTTCTATGAGTTACACTTTACTTTTGTGTAGTATTACGCAATAGTTATTTTATGATATTATAAGTATACATAATAAACTGCATCGCATATCGTATTATTTTTTCCTTATGTACTGATTTACTATCGTATTCTCGTATATCTAGATTATGAAAACTAGTGTATGATCTGTGGGAACGAGCTACCTATTAGGCGTCAATAGGCTGTGTGATCACCAGTGTTCGGGTAAGTCATAGAAGTAGTCTAGATCGATTTGTAGGGTATTCTTCTCGTTTGGTAAGATACAAGGTTGAACTCAGTTGAACTATATTGGGACCTATATCTAGAGTTGACTCGGTGGAACTATCTCGGGACTCATCTCGATCGATCGTTTGGTTATAAGAAATGGTACTAGTTTATATCGATCGAACTATCCCGAGACTGTACCACTTGACATAGGTTAAACTCGGTCGAACTATCTCGGGACCTTACTAAAAGAATTTGAGAAATCTAATTTGTTCGTTATTATTAGTAATTCTACTCTAGTCTAGGTTGGTTTTGGGATTAGGGTTTCGATCAGATCAAATGCTTGGAATAAATCATATGTTCATATATACATGTTTTGTTTTTAAATGCAATGTTATTTTTGAGTAGTAACATTAGTAATGTGTACACTCAATCATCATAGTCTTACCCTGTTGTTGTCGGATCAGACAAACGTCCTATTTTGTGCCGCAAGTCCTGCAGAGTATGGTTTCCCTTAGATTTGCATGGATATGATGACCGGTCGTGGCCTATGATAGTAGAGCTTTGACATGACATGTATATGTGTGTACCTGCTATCTTGTTTATATGTATTTTGCTTGGCTACACTTTCTCGTATGATCATTTTGAGGTTGTTTTACGTTAACAACTTTTGTATATAGATCGATAAATGGGCTAGTACGTATAAGGTATTGTACTGATGATGTGTTTATATATGGTATTGTATTGTTTTTTACAAACATGTCATTGTTTTTATATGTTTGTATTGTTCATGTTTCCGCAAAAAAATCAGAGTGGTTCTTGGCTTGGTACGGGTTTCAGAGCGTCGGTCTTGATTTAAAAATTGGGTCGTGACAAATTTAGCCTCTTATTTCACGCACACATTGCATAACATAACTAAACCAAGCATTGGTAATTGGAGCGACGTGTTAAGAAGGATGAGATTGATGGAGGCCTTAGATAGGGTATACTAATGTAGCCTTGCCTTGCACAAGCACTTTGCATAACATAACTTGACCAAGCTTTGGTAATCGAATCCACCCTTTTAGAGGGCACATATTATGGAGGCCTTAGACGATGCATACTGATAAAGCCTCGCCTTTTACGCACACTTTGCATAGCATAATATAACCAAGCTTTGGTAATCGGAATGACACATTAAGGAGGCAGAGATTGATTGTAGCCTTATAAGGCGCATACTAATGTAGCCTCACATTTCACGCACACATTGCGTAACATAACTTAACCAAGCTTTGGTAATCAGAGCGACGTGTTAAGGAGGCTAAGATTGATGGAGGCCTTGGACGAGGCTTACTAATTTAGCCTCACCTTGCACGCACACTTTGCGTAACATAACTTAACCAAACATCGGTAATTAGAGCGACGTGACAGAGATTGATGGAGGCCTTAGATGGGGTATACTAATGTAGCCTCACCTCTTACGCAAACTTTGCATAACATAACCAATCTTTGGTAATCGGATAAACGCGTTAAGAAGGAAAAGATTGAGGGGGGCATTATACGGCGCATACTAATGTGTGGCCTTTTACTTACACTTTACATAACATAATTTAACCAACCTTCGTTAATCGGAGTGACACATTAAGGAGGCATTAATTGATGGAGGCCTTATACGGCGCATACAAATGTAGCCTCAGATTTCACCCACACTTTGTGTTACATTATTTAACCAAGATTAGTTAATCGGAGCGACGTGCTAAGGAGGCAGATATTGAGGGAGGCCTTAGACGGGGCTTACTAATGTAACCTCACCTTGCATGCATACTTTGCTTAATATAACTTAACCAAGATTCGGTAATCAGAGCTACTTGTTAAGGAGGAAGAGGTTGATTGAGTCCTTAGACATGGCATACTAATGTAGCCTTACCTTGCACGCACACTTTGCATATCATAAATTAACAAAACTTAACATTGCGTAACATAAGTTAACCAAGCTTCGGTAATTGGAGCAACGCGTTAAGGAGGCAAAGATTGAAGGAGGCTTTAGACGAGGCATACTAATATAACCTCACCTTGCACGCAGACTTTGCAAAACATAACTTAACCAAACTTTGGTAATCGGATCCACGCGTTAAGAAGGAAGAGATTACTGGAAGCTGTAATAACCCGTAAAATATTAAAAATTAGATAATAGGAACCCTAATGCCCGTATACAAGAAAACCCTACAAGGCTGTTAGCAAAACTCCCAAGGAACATTTGAATCAAAGTCAAATTGTACCATTCTTGGTTACCAAAACCATACACCCTTGTTTCTAAATATCTCCAAGATCAGCTTCCTTGATTGTAGATTCAAATAAACGGATTCAGCTTTTATGGCTAAGAAATCTTATTTCCATGTAGAATTAGCTTAATAGTCAAGACATCTCTTTACTTATATGTGCATTTCGTTCATGTTCTCAATAGGTCACCCATCATGTATTGTTCCCACCCAATACTCTTTAACCTTTTAGTTCCCCCACGCGTGATTCCATTTTAACAAACTCAGATTCTTGTCTTATATCTATGTATATTATATTTAAATATAACTGAAAATAATAAAAAAATTACTCCCGCAATTTAATCCGTATTATAAAATAATAATTTTTTTCATACTAAATATTTGTAAATAAATAATTAATAAATTATTTTTTTAATAATTATTTTAAATAAAAAAACAAATTATGACAATTAAAATTTATTCCCGCATTCTAATATAATAACTTTTTTATTTTAGATAATTATTTTGTTAATAAATAATTATTTTTAATAAATAATTATTTTTTAATAAAAAACATTTTTAATATATAATTTTTTTAATAAATAAGAATTTTTTAATAAATAATTATTTTTTTATTTAATAAATATTTTCTAATAAATAATCATTTTTTATTTAATAATTTCTTTTAATTATTAATTTTTTAATAAAAATAATACATTTAGCGACGGATTTTGTAATCCGTCGCTAAATGTATTCCTTTTAGCGACAGATTACAAAATATGTTGCTAAAAGTGAAAAACAAATTGGCGGGATTCGTCCCGCCACTTTTAGCGACGGAATTTCCGTCGCTAAAAGTGGAGGGACGAATCCCGCCAATTTTTTAGCGACGGATTCGAAATCCGCCACTAAATCTGTCGTTAAATTTGATTTTAGCGACGGATAATCGACTGTTTTTTAGTAGTGGCTTGCCTACTCGACTGACCTCTTCCTTTACCTCTATAGGCACTAGTATTTGAACTTGACCCTCTAAAAGAAAAGGAACTACCATGAAGGAGCATTAGAAGTCCCAGTCACTTTCTCCTTTTTAGACTATCTCACTCCTCTGAACTAGTATTTCTTCAGCCCTCAATGCGACTTCATTCGATGCACTATAAGTAGGAGTCTTAAGAAGCAATTTTCTCTCGAATATCAAGGTTCAAACCCCTTTCAAATTTACTTCTCTTCCTTTCCTCAGTAGTTATCTCTTCAGGTGCATACTTTGATAATCTAGCAAATTGAAGTTTATATTCAGCCACTGATAACTCATTCTGCTTCAGTTCCATGAATTCGATTTTCTTTTTATCACGATACACTGGTGGCATGTACTCCTCACCAAATTCTCTGAGGAAATCATCCCAGGTTAAAGTCAATGGCCTATTTCCGCTTCCTGGAACTGTTTCCCACCAATCCAAAGCATCCTTCTGAAATAATGACACTGCATATTTCAGCTTATGCTGAGGAAGTCTAAAACTCTCTCTGTGTTTCTCAACCATTCTTCATCTTCTGCACGATCTGTAGTACCTTCGAATGTTTTTGCCCCTTGTTTCCTAACTCTCTCATAGTTTTTGTCAATTTCTGGTTCATGTGCCCGATGGTGCAGAGGTGCTGTTATTCTTTGCAACATTTCAATAAACTGTCGCAGTAAGGGATTTTCATCTTGCGGTGAAGCATTATCCTCATACCGTTCCTGTTCATTAAAAGATGTATTTCCAGGACCATGAACAAACTCTACAGACATTTCTGGGCCAATGGAATCATGTCCATGCTCATCCATCCTATAGAAGATGTACTACATCTATTAAATGTATATCATGTTATGCATGTGATGCTAATATGCATCACAACTCTACGCCCTTGAAAATCTAATCCCCGTTCTGATACCACTAAATGTGACACCCTCAAATTAAAACATTATATACTCAAACATTTATAACAAACATCACAAAATCCATTTAAAATATGTTATGTTTCAACACAAAAATTTTAACTTATCGCATAACCGTAACATTCAAACTATCTCACATCAAACACTTATACATAACATTATATAAAAACTCTTAGCACAAAAGTTTTATTATCTATCTTATACACATAAACACTTCAAAATATGCATGTGCAATGAACTCTCCATTGGCCCACCCGAAACCTCTATCAGATGCAAATGTCGGCTGAATACAACTCTTTGTATCCTGAAAAAACAAATAAAGCAGAGGGGTGAGCCTGCAACTCAATAAGAAAATAGATATATGCATACTAAATATACACGTTCATAAGCATTTCAAAGTAACTAAAATATAACTCAACCGCTGATCCATTCAACATCAGCAATAACCATAACAAACATAGCAATCAGATGTTCAATTCAAACAAAACATATTCACACATTTCCAATCAACGTCAAGCTTACAGAAGGATATTCAATCATGCGCATAATTGACATGTTGGCCCAAATCGCCATATAGGCAACCAACATATGTTATTGGCCCAAATCGCCCTTTAGGCAACCAATAACTCAATCTCACGTCATTGGCTGAATCACCATTTTAGCCAACCAACGACTATCTCAATTCTCATTGAATATCCAAACATAAGCATGACATGATTTTTAAAACCAAAACATGACTCGCGCAAACAATTCAACCATAATTCACAAGCGCTTTTACGTCTCAAATTAATACACACTTGCAATTGCAAACAAACGTATATACTAAGTATAACACTATCTATTCACTTACTCAATTCACCGAGTCTTATACCCGTGAAGTTCCTGGCTTGTCCGTCATATGCCCTTCTATTCTATAAGTACCTATTCACATATATAATCTCAATTCATTCAAAAGGTATAACTATTTCTCCAATTTACATAAAGAAATAAACTAGTAACCATAACCCCTTTTTCTAGGCAGATTAAGTGTAATGACGTCAAATAGGTACTACTCCTAAAGCAAAGATCATTTATACAAAATATTTATACGAATGCTGTACATTTGAGTCTAGTTTAATTTCCAATTGGAAGCACATCAATTGGATTAGAATAAGTCAGATTATGCTCATTACAATACAACTAGGTTAAACTGTCTAAACAGATTGTACAATTAAATATTCCTACCTTATTCACCTTCCAAATGACGGAATTGGTCTTTTGACAAAACTAAACAGTTTTAGTTAACATTCTAAAGAATCCACAGAATCAAAAATGGCATTATTTAGACATGTATAACTCATTTTATTAATTTTACAAGTTGTTAAAGTTGCAGCTATAGTTCTACAAGTAGGCAGAACATATACTCTATCTTCAAACTGATCCACACATCAATATAAACATAATGTTGGAAAACACTTCGGTGGAGTTATAGTTATATGAGTTCATAAAACATATCAAAAAAGAACCAACCAAATTAGATCTCTATACAATGAGATATTCATATTTTGGTGACATCCTATCAGGCTGTATAGACCGATAGAGTAACAAAATGGTATGGACTATTAGGCTATCATAACGATTTCTAATGATGCAACACAAAGCATAACAATTGTATTAGACTGACTATAGTTTCCACAGAATCAAGAATCAATCCATTTGGAGTTGAATAACTCTGTTTATGATATAAACAACAGAGATAAAATTTTCGGATATGTGCAGATTGCTTTGAAAAAGATGATGAACTCTAACCTAATCAATCAAAAAACTCAAATCACTTACCAAATATATGCTTTTCTTGATCCAAACTTCAATTAAGGTGTAATTGATCTTGTTTCTCGAGTTCGGTTTAGGTTGTCATCACTTTCTTACTCTTTCTTCTCTCATGTTTAGATAAATGAAGAAAATATAGCTAAAGAGGTGATATTTAACTTATTCATTAAGTTTCACTCAACTAAAATAGAATTAGTTTCATACACTTATCTTCCAATACAAACATCTAATATAATCCTTGAAATATAATTAAAATCCAACTTAACCCTTTTAGTTTTTTTCTTTTCATGGTAATTAAACCAATTAAGTTTTATCGACGTGCTTTCAATACAATTTAGTTCTAATATATTTGTCTGTTGTGATATTTACTATTATTCATTTTAATAGTGATTACATTAATCAAACCCCCATTATTCCATTTAATTATATATCCATCATATGTTTAAATGTTCACGTAAATGCTTATGAATGACAATTACTCTTAATCGTCAAAATGAATGAAATGCATGAGTATAACTATATGATATTCAAATGTGGGTGTTACAGTTAGGTGGTCTTGGGTTGCCGGTTAAAGTTATGAATTGCTATTTACGCAACTGCATGATTTACTGGGGGTCAGAAGCGGAGTTAACGCGATGCAAAATTTGCGATCACGAACGGTGGAAACCGCCCTCTAAAGGAAATTCTGTGAAAAGACGAGTTAACGTCCCTTATAGGAAAATGTTTTATTTTCCTATAACTCCGAGAGTGCAGAGGTTGTACGCTTCTAAAGCCACCACCAAGTATATGACTTGGCACGAAGAGCACGAAATGGTTGATGGAAAGATGTGTCACCCGTCAAACTCTCTGGCATGGAAATATTTCAATGAATTGCATTTAATGTTTGCAGAAGAAGATTTAAATATCAGACTAGGCCTCTGTACTGATGGGTTTTAACCATTTGGGGCTTCGGGCAGAATTATTCATCATGACCAGTAATTTTGACACCCTACAATCTCCCCCCAGGGATGTGTATGAAAGATGAGTTCATGTTTTTAACTATTATTGTCCCTAGACCTCGAAATCCTAGACACCAAATGGATATTTTCCTGCAGCCGTTTGTAACTAAGCAGAACCAACTGTGGGAATTTGGATTCCAAACATTCGACGTTCATAGGGGACATGATTTCCAAATGAAAGCGGCACTTATTTGGAAATTAATGATTTTCCCGCTTATTCTATGTTGTCTGGCTGGAGCACATCTGGAAGACTGGCTTGCCCACACTGCATGGAAAATACGGATGCTTTCACGCTTAATGGGAGTAGAAAACAGTCGTGGTTTGATTGCCATAGAAAGTTCTTGCCTCGTGGTAACCTGTACCATCGTAATACAACTGATTTCCGAAAAGGAAAATGCGTAAATAAAGTATTCGGACAGCCGAAAACCAGAGAAGAATTGTTGGTAGAGCCGGACAATCTAGGGTTTATGAAGGCATATGAAATTGGCGCTGAGACAAATAATACTACGAAGTCGACATATTATGGTTGGAATAAAAAAAGCATCTTCTGGGATTTTCCGTATTGAAAAACGAATTTCATTCGTCACAATCTCGATGTCATGCACGTTGAGAAAAACGTATTCGACAACATTTTCAATACTGTACTAAATATTCCCAAGAAAACAAAGACCATGTAAAATTTAGAGAAGAGTTGAATGACAAATGTGATCGGCCTGAGTTAGCAAAAGATCCGGTTACTGGGAGATTTCCTAAGGCGAAGTATGCTTTGGACAGGGACAAAAAAAAGGCTTTACTTGAGTTGATTAAGTTAATAAAGTTTCCAGATGGCTACGCGTCCAACTTGTCCAGATGTGTCGATACAATCGGTCTGAAAATGCATGGAGTGAAAAGTCACGACTGCCACATTTTTATGCAAAGACTTCTGCCAATCGCTCTCCGTGAGCTATTACCGAAGGAAGTGTAGGAGCCTTTAACAGAGTTGAGTATCATCTTTTGTGAGTTAACCTCCACGTCTCTTACAGAGAAAGATCTAGATTGTATGAGGATGGAAATCCCAAAGATATTGTGCAAGCTGGAACGTATTTTTTCGCCCTGCTTTTTTGACTCCATGGAACATCTACCCGTACATCTACCGTACAAAGCTATGATGGTTGGGCTGGTTCAGTATCGCCGAATGTACCCATTTGAAAGGTAATATTACTGAAGTTTCTCAATTCTATGTAACTCACATTCTGAAAAGTATACACAGAATTGAGCGGCTAATAGTCCATACCATTTTGCAGCTTATTACTTTTCAGAAGGTGACCCAAAGATACCTGAGCGGCTACAAAGAAATGAAGTTTGTGACATTGAAGTCGACGACGATGTTGACAGACTATCTATTTTCAAGCTGCACGGGCAATCGGTGGGTACTTGCCGTAAGAGATATCTTGAAGATGCTGCCCGGACATATGTTTTGTTGAATTGTTCAGAAATTGTAATTACAGAGAGTAAGATTTAATACAGCTGTCAATGTAATTAACAATAATGCTTCAGCTTCTAATTACTGTTTTCTTCTTAACTAAAGGGATTTCGAAGGCGAGTTACGGAGAGGAAACCCCGATATCAGCACCTCGCAAATTGAAGCGAAATTTGAGAGTGACTTTGCCTACTGGTTACAACAATATGTAAGTATTTTACAAAATATATTTCGATTCTTTCAATAAAAAGTTCTGATTTATAATACACTTTTACGCTACAGGTTTAAGATCCAACTTTCTGTACCAATCCCTTCATTCTTAGTCTTGCTAAAGGACCTTTTAGATCAGTCAGAATATTTAAAGGGTACCGTGTAAATGGATTCAAGTTTCAGACTCAAGATTATGGGGAGGAACAACTTACGATCAATAGTGGAGTCTTCGTGAAGGGAACTCAATATGACGATAGCAAAAATGACTTTTATGGATTTCTGACAGACATAATTGAGTTAGAGTATCCGGCGCTTCCAATGAAAACGACTGTCTTATTTAAATGCGTGTGGCTCGACCCAACGCAAAATTCTGGCACAATTAGTAACAAAAAATACAATATAGTGGATATTAATAACAAAAAGAGATACAATAAGTATGAACCGTTCATCTTAGCCGAAAACAGGCCTACCAAGTTCATTACCTGCCATATCCGAGTAAAAGAAGAGATAAATTAAATTGGCGGGCAGTTTACAGGATAAAGGCGCGATCAAAACTATACATGCCCGAGGGGATTATCCCGGACTTTCAATACGATATAGAAGAAAATCCTCTCATTGTTGCAACAGACGACAATCCGACATATTTGGCTGATCAAACTGGAAAAGTTGAAGAAGATGCGTTGTTCGTGCCTCCTAAATAAGAAACAAAAGATGAGTTCATCGCATCCTTATCAGACGAAGATGAAAGCGAAGAACTTTAGTAGTTTAGTAAATTTTATGTATTGCAACTATAATCAATTGTAAAAGATGCTATATTAACGCTGAAATTATGTTTTTTAATTATATTATTCAAGTGTATACTTATTGAATTTAAATTTATGCTTTTTAGTTTTATGTTTCACGAAGGACCGTATAATTTTATTAATATAATGTGTTGGCTTTTTGTGGAACATTTAAAATTGATGTATATGTAGGTATGAGGGGACGAGGTCGAAGATTAGGCACAGGCCGAGGATCAGCCTCGGGCCAAGGATGCAGACGGGGAGACCTTGTTCTTGGCGATGATGACGTTGCTGAGGAGCAGCAGAATTTGAAGGCTGGAGGACCTGTTCAGCCTCGGCAGCAGGGTGAGCCTGGCGAGCCCCCGGCTGTTATGGACGACCAGGGTAGGGCGAGGGTTCACCCAGGCCCTAGCAGGTATGATTACAATTTAGTTCTTAATGTGTGTATTGTAATATGTATATATACTAAACTATGCTTATAAAATCATAGGACGATGTTAATCGACTCTGGGCCTGTTTCACGGGGTATGCAGAAGATTTTAAGGAAGTGCTGGTTCGATAATGGAACATCATGGCGCTTTCTAACAGCAGAGTAGTGAGAGTTCTACTTCCAGGAGTTCCAGGTCATTAAATTTCCAGTTTAATACTTGTAATTATTTGTAAAAACTAACTCATAATACATG
Organism: Mercurialis annua; assembly: GCF_937616625.2. Classification (NCBI taxonomy): domain Eukaryota; kingdom Viridiplantae; phylum Streptophyta; class Magnoliopsida; order Malpighiales; family Euphorbiaceae; genus Mercurialis; species Mercurialis annua. The sequence continues at coordinate 29,374,515 of NC_065576.1, forward strand.
TTTTTACTCTTTGCAAAAGGAGTTCTGGTGGGATAAGTCGGCCTACAGCGAGGAGGTCATCAGACAGGTCCACATAGCCCATGCAGTCAACCGCTACAAAGACAACATCCACAGAATGAGGAGGACGAAACAAAAGCATATCTCTGTGACCCAGGATATCTAGGGTGCTTGGAACGCGTTGTGGGACTCAGAGAAGGAGAGGAAGAGGTCAGAAACCGCCCGAGCAAATCAGACGAGCGAGCCAGCGGGCGCTGGTACTGGACCTGTCCGCCATACTGGTGGATCTCGCTCAGCTCTCAAGCATATGGATGTCATGGTTTGCTTTAAAATTCAGTAATAAAAATACTTAAATAACGTATTTGTTTTATTTTAATACTAATTAAATTGTATTTTTTTCTAGTAGGAAAGGGAGCTTGGTCGGAGACTGAGTGCAACGGAGCTGTACACTCGCCTTTACTCCACGAAGGCTAACAAGAAGCCGGTCGACAAGCGGGCTCAGGATATGACTGTATGTCTTTATTAAACTTATAATTCTCTAAGTTGAATTTAATAATTCGGATATGATATATTAAATTGAAAATGCTTGTTGTTTAGGTGTTAAATATATTAGGGTAGATTGTTTATTTAAATTTAGCAAGTTAGAAATGCTAGATTATATTGAACATGTTTATTGGTTGGATTATATATTGTAATTTGCTTGCAGGACTTCCCTGAAAAAATGGGTGATGCTGATATTACAGAGGAAATGCTGTCAAAATTTCGATAGAAATTAGGTTTAGTTTTTAATATGTTATGCATTTTTAGTTGTTTTAAAACTAAACTGATATGTTTTTTATTGTTTTGTAGGACGCCATCACTGAGATGCTTGTTGCTACGACACAGTCTCCGACCGGAGAGGGTATCTCCTCGAGTCCAGCGGTAGTGGACGAGATCCAGGTGTTTCTAGACATCAAGGGCATCAACAAGAAGAAACTTATGTACGGCTTGGGTTCCGGGAGCAGCAGGTATGCTGGGACAAGCAGCAGGGTGCAGCGAGGAAGCTCCTCTAGGTTGTCGCATAAGGCGGACGAGGAGGTCGAGCGTCGTGTGCAGGCCAGCATTAAGGAGGGTCTGCGACTGGATTAGGAGCAGTAGAAAGCGACCATAGGCCAGGTGATCCGTGAGCAGATTGCCAGGATGATACCTAACCTTCATCCAGAGTTTCGACCACAACCCCCACTTACCCCACCAGACGATGACGACACTACAGGTTTTGTAGTGTCGTGTTAGCTTATCTTATTACAAACATAATATGTTTTTTTCTTTTTTAACATTAATATGTATACTTTGATATTATATATATATATATATATATATATGCATATTTATTTATCAGTTTCAATTGATTGTGATTTATAAATTAATTGTTATTACTGTATTTAACAGGTTTGAAACGACAGAAAAAATAGCGGAAAAAGGCAGAAATCTGCCGAAAATGGGACAAATTTGCGACAGAATAAGTACTTTTGCGACAGAATTATCCGTCCCAAAACAATTCCATTTGGAGACAAATGGTGAGCGATTTTCAACAGAAACAGTCCCTCGCTAATTAGCGACGGACAAATCCGTCGCAAATCTCTCACCATTTGTCTCCAAATGGAATTGTTTTGCGATGGATAATTTCGTCGAAAAAGTACATATTCCGTCGCAAATATGTCTCTCATTTCATCTCGTTTGGAGACACATTTGCAATGGAAGTTTTTATTTTTGTGACAGAATTATGCGTCGAAAATTAGCTACGGATTTGATAACACTGTTTGCGACCAATAATGTTGCGACGGACATAGTCCATCGCAAATCAGTCGCAAACAGTGTTTAGCCGCAGAAATTAGGGATTTAACGACGGAAAATTCTGTCGCTAAAGCCCTGTTTTCTAGTAGTGAAATTAGGCCAAGTAGGTCGGGAATATGAACCGACTTAAGAACTATAATTAAGGTAAGATTATCAGTTGGATCATGAAATAATGATTTGAAGCATAAATTATTATTTATCAAAGCGATTGTGAGCAGGACTAAGTAAAAGATAAGAGAAAGCGGCTAAAAGTACACTTTAGCTCAAAAATTGGAAAATAAGCTTTTAATTCCCGGAAAATAGAAGTTAAATAGATTATTAACGGAAATTAGTATTTATAAATATAATATCGATAAAATGGTTATCGATAATTATTAAAGCGGAATTTGGACGAAAAGTGAAAAAAGTGCAAGTTAGATAAAAATTGGAATTTGAGCGTTTTTGGCCAAAATTAATCATCAGACAATGGAACTAATATTATTTACACGGTGCTGAGGTGTCACGGCTTCATTGGTATAATTCGCTGAGGTGGAGGTCATTTAACACCAATGAATGAGTGCCACCTCAGCACCGTGCATGAATTTGAGAAAAAGTGGTAGTTCGTGCATGAAAATGAGAAAATTTAAACTACATGATCAAATTGATACAACGTGTAAAGTTCGTGAATTTTTTTGACATTAAACCTATTATTAATTTCGAAATAAATAATATGGAATTAATCGGACCTGCAAGATCTAGCGTTTGACGGACGAAAACGGACAATTTTTAAGTTAAAAATCGAAACGGTTTGAGTCGATTTCTTTAAGGACAAAAGAAGACCTTTTGCCATAAATATATAAGAAATTTAAGTTGATAATCAAACTCAGCAAACCAATTGATCATCCTCTCCCAAATCCCATAGCCCCCCCTTAATGTAAGCTCATATCCAAAATCTTCAAATTCTCATATCTTCTTCGTTTTTCACTAAAAGATGTATAAATCGCTATGTTGATAGAATAAGAGTGTATCGGGGTTAGACGCAATGATATGACGGGTTTTGCCTATATGTGTATTCTCGAATCTATAGTATCTATCGAGTTAAATCTTAACTCCATATCTATTTGATATTTGTCTTAGGCTCAACAAGTCAACCTACTAGCGGACAAGGAGCTCAGGGAGCTTGACAAACGCTATAAAGTATCAAAGATTTTGGATAGAAAGCAGTGAGTTTATTATTTCGATCTTTAAATTTGCAGTATTTAAATGCATTTTTGTTTTTTACACTAATATACTATACAAAGTGCACACCATCATTTACAAATGAATGCTTGTTTTGAAATGCATACATTATAGTTTTGAAACCAGTATAAACCCGATGAAACAAACTACCTATTGAGTGTCGATAGGCTGTGTGATCACCAGAGTCGTTATAGTCTAGACGTCTATAGTTGTTCGAATAGAATGGAAAGTATAGGAATCAGCAGGTACTGTCTTGTAATTCAAAATGAGTATATGAATAAGATAGACCATAGGTTGAACTCGGTGGACAAGATCTCGGAGCCTAGGTCTAGTGGGATTAACTCGGTGAACTATCTCGGGACCAACAACTTATGATTAAAAGACGGTACAGTTAACTCAGTCGACCCATCTCGAAACTGGTACCATTTGTATGATATGATTTGGAATGAGAATGGATGATATATGTATAAGGATATTGGAAGTACGTATCAGGATTAAGATTAGGGCTTCATTCGTAATCCTTATACATGGATGCATATGGTTGGATGTTTTTAATAAATACGCTTATGTAAAAAAAATGAACTCACTCAGTCTCGACTGACCCCCCAACAGTGTTTGTTGCAGGTGTCTAGTTTTTTGTAAGCCAGACTTATATCCTTGTTCCAGAAGTCTGAAGTATGTGCATGATCGGTAGCACAGCAGTAGTTGAATCCTAGAGTATGTATGTAGTTGTCAAACGGTTGCTGTGTGCTCAGATATATTTATATGTTTTGAGTTCCGCTTTAAAACCGTTCGCTTCACTTTGGAACAGGATATGAGATATCACATGGTAAGACCCAAGTTCCTATGTAAGGTTTTCAGGATATTGAAACAGACGTTAGTATAGGTCATGTATGATAAAGGTTTTCAATAAAAACGTTTTTGTATATGTTTGATGTGTGGTAGGATGTATTGTTTTCGCAAAAAAAAATTATAATGCTTTTAAGGCTTGCTACGGGTTTTGGAACTACCATTCCCATTCCCTAGCGCTGGTCATGGCTTGAGATTTCGGGTTGTGACGGAGGCCTTAGACAGGGCTTGCTAATGTAGCCTCACCTTGCACCCACACTTTTCGTAACATAACTTAACAAAGCTTCAGTAATCGTAGCGACGCATTAAAAAAGTAGAGATTGATGGAGGCCATAGATGGAACTTACTATTGTAGCCTCACCTTGCACTTACACTTTGTGATTACATCAGCTGTCCAAACACATACTCGAGCGTTATCATCTCATTCGAGAAATCATCGGGTTATGAGACGTTAAGATATGAACAGTTTCGACAAATGATAATGTTGCTGATTCGCTAACTAAGGCTCTTAAACAGCCTAAACATGACAGTCATACTAGGTCCATGGATATTATATTAACAATAGATTAGGCCTAATGCAAGTGGGTGATTATGAGTGATATGCACTAGGTCAATCATGTTAGACCATTTATTGACTTTATCATTTTTGTAATTGGTTAGTTGGAACTTTTATTATCATTTTATATATGATTAAATGCTTGAATGGTTAATCCTTTCTAAGATCATCAAGTATGTGACTTTATATTAGAACCTTTTAGGATTAATAAAGAATTATATTTAATCTATCCATAATCTTAATAGTACATTAGGACTAGTATGACTTTGACTAATGATTATGTTTTACTAATCATGTATATGAGTTATTAAGTCAAATCATAGGTGCCATTTATGAAATGAAGCACTGGATGACCCATAATGAGAATACTAGATAGATCATTGTCATATGCACTTCCCATTATTGAAATTTTAATCCATTCCTTTGACCTTCAAATCACCATGGATTTCTACATAGCTATATCTTATTTTGGTACATTCTTACATTGTCTTTCAAAGGATAACAGAATATATTGTCGTTGGATGTGAAAGTAACATTTTGATAAATGTGAGTGACTGAGAAGGAATTTGTCCCTCATTTATTTGAGTATGATATATGTGGGCCTCTTGAAAAGATAGAGACTAAATCTATTTTGAGGTCCCTGAACTATATAATTTTTGTTCATCAGATCCCTTAACTTCTATTTAGCTTTTTCAGGTCCCTAAACTTTATTTTTTGTGGTTTATCAGGTCCCTCAACTTTTATTTGGATTTCTCAGGTCCTCAAAATTTTGTTTTTTGATTCATTGGGTTCTTAAGCTTTTGTTTTTTGGTTCATTAAGTCCTTAAATGGATCTGATGAACCAAAGAAAGAAAGTTTAGGGACCTGAGGAAGCCAAATACAAGTTGAAGGACCTGATGAACCAAAATTGTATAGTTTAAGGACCCCAAAAATGAGTTTAGCCAAATATATATTAAAGGAAATGCATGACCATGCTAAATGAATTGATAAAGAGTTATCATTTTCAGTGTAGTTTGAATCAGGAAACTAATGATTGAATAATTTAAGGATGACATTTCTATGCCTTATATTCAATCTGAATATCGTGAGACAAAAGGGATCAAAATATTATTATATAAGGTTAAGTCTGATAATCGATATTCATATATAATGTCTTTCTAGAAACCACTTATAACTTGTTGGCCGAAATAGGGATTTCGGGCCCACTACTATTGTTATATAAACCTAGAGGGGTCACACACTAAGAACAGATCTAAAACAAATATGGGTTTTATAAGTCCAATAGAATAATGTGTTTATTATATATATCGTATATATAATTATACATTAATTAAATTTTGAATTTAATTAAAGGATAAGAGTTATCCTTACAGTATTATCTTTTAAAGATAATATTAATAATAAATATATGCGTGTAATTATCAAAGCATTTTCATATACTTAAACTTAAAGGGTTATCAAAAATATAGTGTTTCAATAGAATTGAAACACACATATTTGACTCGAACCATATTAGTTTTATATACTTATAAATACACATTTAGGTCTATGGGTTGAGGTGTGTGTTTTACAAAATTAAACACAAGACACACTCAAGAAATATTAATCACTTAATTCAAATTTACTTTAAGAAGCAAACGGTGCTAGCACACAAACCCTCGTTTGGGGGAGAACTGTTCGTCTGGGTACTCATAGAGAACGCGTCCTTTTGTAGGCGTTTTTAATCCGAGGCAAAATATCATCAAAGTGAACCACATTTCTTCCTTCTACATTGATGTCTATCTATCTATTACATGGATCTTATTTTGGGTTCGTGATAAAAAAAAGTGAAATTTCGTTGCGTTATGAACCTAAATATCCAACAGTAGGTATCTTCCTTTTTGCATTGCTCTTTTAATAATCCTTGTTTGTAATACAAAATTTGCTTTTATGCTCAATTTTAATGGCTGCTTCAAGTGCTGATCTCCCCGCCAAAGTCAACGCCAAGATCCAAGAGACCAGATTTGCTGCGCCCTCTATGGAATTCCAGGTAATCATAGATGTTGGGATAATTAAATCTATTTCAGCCATGTTCTAACATTATCCGGCCAGTTATGCAAAGTAGCTTCTCCTTTCCACGACGAAGCACAACCATGCTATACCCAACCTCATCAATTGTCCATCTGGGTAGACGCCACTTTCAGAAATTCACCTATAAAACACACTGGTTCTCAAGAATGGGCAATAATACTTCTACCTCACTTTGGCAATGTATGTAAAGAAATTGGAATACATGACCTCATCACCCTTTGTCAATCCAGTAGACCAATCGCCCAACATTACATTATGGGTGCGTCACTCTACTAAGCCATCAATTGTTTTTGCTTCAAATTCAACCCGATGACAATTACGTTGTTCGACCTCATCCTCATCCTTAATGTTCTGATAAACGGCGAAATAATCACTCCAAACATTGAGGCCGATATCCCAAATTTATTTTGACCAATTCTCAAACAGAACTATTGGTCGTAAGTGAAGTTGTTCAAAGGAGAATGAGAAGGAACTCGTGATCATCGAGCACATATTGCCTTTCTCACCTTCTTCATGGAAAAGTATATTTTTTGCACCGCCTCTTTCCGAGTCACTCCATACTACTTCCTACTCGCTTCAGTGTTGGCCGAAAAGAGACGCTATGTCACGTCCCAAAATATTGAGCCGAGACCGGCGGTAGGGAACGGGAGTGGTAGCTCCGGAACCCGTAGAAACCACTATTAATTTTTCTTTAATAATAAACAAATAACATTAAACAACGGAAGCAAATATATATCTATAACATATAAGCGAATATTTATACTAACTGTTCAAAGACCTCGCGGGATCTAGTTACCGTACCCTGTACAAATTGGCATCGCGGTACTATATACATCAGCTAGCGTATCAAATATATCACCGGCATCTAGTGCCGTGAATAAAATATAATACACGTAGCCTACAAAAATATAAACAAGACAGCAGTGATATGTACAATCAAAATGTACTGCTATTTAAGCTACGACTTTGTCAACACTGGACCACTACTACAGCACTCACAGAAGTCAGAGGACTATATATACATAGATGACTTTTGGACTCCAAATTTGTTTCTAACTAGGCCCAGACGCTAAGCACCTGAAAGATATCAAACGTGAGGGGTCAGTATTTGGGAAAATACTGAGTGAGTTTGCAATTTACTAACGGCATTAATATAAAAAGAAACATAGCATCGCATTTCAAGAAACAATAATATAAAATAATACATATAAACAGGTATTTGATCCGTTCGAAACTAATATCCTAGCATGGGACACAACTTTCAAATATTCATATCATACAGATCCAAATGGTCCGACCCGGGAGTGGTCACAGTCTACCTCGTTGATCGCGACCTATCTTTTAATCTCAAAGTGTGAGTCCCACTCACTAGATACGGGGCTCAGGATACACTGTAATCGAGTTCTCGCTCGTATCGAATTCATTAATCATAATCATACCATACGCGTATATATATCAAATCGTTTCTCAAATGCAAACACACTGAACTGACTTGATATTGGTGATCACACAGCCTATTGACACCCAATAGGTAGCTAATTTCTTCGGATCGCATACTAGTTCCTCGTATATAAACTTGATAGAAACGTATAGCATTTAATCAAATCATATATAATGCGATGCATATGAATAGTCCACGTATATATAAAATATAATATTAAATAACTTTAATAAGTAATACACGAAAGTAAAAAACCGCAATCCAATCAATGACGTGGTCGATGAAATGATATGCTCTCGCTATCCCACATCTACTGACCTCTCTGATCACTGACACATCTGATACATAATAATTAACGTTTAATAGTTAGGTATAAATCTCGTATTATTACACGTATATTACTTTTAAATTTTAGGGTTTAGTTTCATTCTTATACTTATTTACATATTTGATAACTATTAGTCGTATAAACGACTTAACGAATACCGCTTCTCGCATTCGACAATCGTATAACGTTATTAATGTTTTTCATTATCGTTGACTCTCGAAAACGTCAAGCTTATCACGAGACATATGATCTTTTAGAGTCAAATACTCAAAACGTCAAATACATAAGTCAACTAGGGTCCGAATGCACGTTGGTGCGAGTCGGGGTGCATGGGCGTGCATATTGGTGGGTGCACGATCGTGCAACCAAGTGCACGTTCGTGCTCCTCACTGGTGCACAGCCCCGGAAAACAAATTTTCCGGGGTTTCGCCACAATCCCGACGTGCTACACACCTTTCTTCTCAAAACTCGTTTCTCTGTTTTCATCTAAACGTGCAAATAACTCCAAAAACGTCAAATTTCGATCCAAAAACAATCCAAACCCAAAACAGCCTATATAATTCGAATTTCAATCACAATTCTCGAAGGTTTACCTTAAAACAAAGCTTAGGATCGATAGAGGACAAGATTCTGAAGAGATTGCCGCGAGAATCGCTCGAATCGGACGTCAAACGGAGAAACGTCGGCAAAACGACGATGATCGGTGTTTGAAGCTTCTGGATCCTTTCTCTCTTCTTCTTCTAATTTCATTATTCATAAACATAACTTTATATATTAAGGTTAAAGTGCTTCTTTAACCCTTGTTTTGTTTATTTGTTACAACTTTTCTTTCAAACTTTTCTTTCGTACAATTTAGTCCATAGCTAAATCAATAAACTCTTTTATTATGACTTATACGTATTATTTGTATCCAATAAATAATACGAAACCTGATATTAATATTTTCCCGTCAAAACTTATAAATTTTCATTTTTGAGTCGTAGTGGCTAAATTACCACTTTAGTCCCTGCACTTTATTTTGGGACTTTTCTTGACATTTTTTCCTTCAATTCCAATTCTACTAAAGAAGTGAAATATATTATTAAATTTCTCGCGTATAATATTTTCCAAAACCGACCTACTAAAACTTATTTATCTTAATTTTATCGGAAAACTTTCTGATATCGCCACTCTGTCGACTCGAAACTGGACACGTGGCCTAGTTAGATAATTAAACATTTTGGGGTATTATATTCTTCCCCCCTTATAAAAATTCGTCCTCGAATTTTCATAAAACTTGTTGGAACCTTTAAAATTCATTCTTATGCTTCTTTTGACGTTCATCACTACGCGTCAGTCGTAACTTTTTCTTTTACTTTAACCATTAACTCTTCATTAGTTTGCAACCGTATCGTTGTGTATATAGTATCTTCTTATCGTTGTATAGCCAAAAGTCCTCTTATTGTTACTTTTGTTCCGTCTATTGCCTCTCCAAAGTAATATGGCTTTAGACGTATCTTTGATACTGGGATCTTTGCGTCATCATCACCTGATCGAGGTTTCTTTTTGTTTATCGTCATCAAGCGTTGTTTAACGGTATCTCACTCCGTTATTTTATTCTTAGGAGTTATCGGATCGCTATTTGTCTCTTTTATGCATGAGCAGTCAATGACACGTTATCCACATCCTTAATGATGTACTTACTTTGTTTCTACTTTTATAAGTATTCGTGCTTATAACGACAAATCTGCGGTTTTTAACCTTTACTGGCATCCTTAATTGCCATTTAGTTCCTTTGTCGATTAGTTCTTTTCAAACTGCATTCCGTCCATCATAATCGTTGTTTCTTAGCAAAATTAAGTATGTCACACCCCCTTAATTAAAATATTATTTACTCATAATGTTATAACAAACACAACATAATCCATTTCATACATTTCATGTTACGACACAAAACTTTTAACTTATCGCATAACCGTAACATTCAAACTATCTCACATCAATCACTTATACATAACATTATACAAAAACTCTTAGTACAAATGTTTCATTTATCTAACTTATTTACATAAACACTTCAAAATATATGCACGTGCAATGAACTCTCCATTGGCCCACCTGAAACCTCTATCAGATGCAAATGTCGACTCAATGCAACTCTTTATATCCTGAAAAACAAAATAACGCAGAGGGGTGAGCCTGCAACTCAATAAGCAAATAGATGTATGCATACTAAATATACACATTCATAAGCATTTCAAGTAGCTAAAATATAACTCAAGCAATTATCCATTCAACATAAGCAATATTCACAACAAACATAGTAATCCAATGTTCAATTCAACCCAAACATATTCTCCACTTTCCAATCAACATCAAGCTTACAGAAGGATATTCAATCATGCGCATAAATCTCATGTTGGCCCAAATCGCCATATAGGAGACCAACATATGTTATTGGCCCAAATCGCCCTTTAGGCAACCAATAACTCAATCTCACGTCGTTGGCCCGAATCGCCAATTAGGCAACCAACGACTATCTCAATTCTCATTGAATATCCAAACATAAGCATGACATGATTCTCAAAACCAAAACATGACTCGCACAAACAATTCAAACATAATTCACAAGCGCATTTACGTCTCAAATCAACACACACTTGCAATTGCAAACAAACGTATATACCAAGTAAAATACTATCTATTCACTTACTCAATTCACCGAGTCTCAAACCCGTGAAGTTCCAGGCTTGTCCGTTGTATTACCTTCTGGTCTATAAGTGCCTATTAACATATATAAATCTCAATTCATTCACAAGGAATAACCATTTTGATAATTTATATAAATAAGCAAACTAGTAATAACAATCTTCTTTGCTAGGCAGATTTCATGTACCAACTTCAAATAGGTACAAATCCTAACACAAACATCATTTATGCAAACTATTGATAGGAGTCCTGAAACTTTGAGTCTAGTTTCATTTCTAATTGGAATTACATCAATTGGATTTCAATAAAGAAGATTATGCAAATTACAATACAACTAGGTTAAACTGTCAAAACATAGTGCACACCTAAATGTTCTATCCTTATACACCATTCAAATGAAAGAATTAGTCTTTTGTCAAAACTAAACAGTTTTAGTATACATTTTAAAGAAACCATAGAATCAAAAATGGCATCATTTGGATATATATATATATATATATAACTCATTTTATCAATTTCAAAAGTAGCTAATGTTGCAGCCATAATTCTACAAAGTAGGCAGAACATATACCCTGTCTTGAAATTGATCCACAGATCAATAGAAATACAATTTGATAGACCCCTTCAGTGAAGTTATACGTATATGAGTCTAGAAAATATACCAAAAAGAACCAACTCAATTAGATCTCTAAACAATGAGATATTCATAATTTGGTGACATCCTATCAGGCTGTATAGGCAGACCCAGCTACAAAATGTTATGGAATATCAGGCTATTATAAAGACTTCAAATGATGAAACACAAAGAATAACAATTCTATTAGACTGGCTATAGTTTCCATAGAATCAAGAATCAATCAATTTGGACTTGTATAACTCGGTTTATGATATAAACAACACACACACAATTTTTGGATATATGCAGGAATCATGCATAAACATGAAGAACCCTAACTTAATCAACCAAAACACCTTAAATTACTTACCAAATTTCTTCTTTCTTGATTCAAACTTTAATTATAGAGTAATTGATCTTATGGCTGGAGTTAGATTTAGGTTTTCATGAGTTTCTTGCTCTTCCTTCTCTCTTGTTTAGATAGATGAAGAAAATTTAGCTAAAGAGGTGATATTTAACTTATACATAAGGTTTCACTCAACTAAAATAGAATTAGTTTCATACAATTATCTTCCAATACAAACATCTAATATAATCCTTGAAATATAATTTAACTCCAACTTAACCCTTTTAGTTTATTTCATTTCATGGTAACCAAACCAATTAAGTTTTACCGACGTGCTTTCAATACAATTTAGTTCTAATATATATGTTTGTCGTTATATTTACTATTATTCATTTTAAATAGTTATTGCATTAAGCAAACCCCCATTATTCCATTTAATTATATATCAATCATATGTTTAAATGCTCACGTAAATGCTTATGAATAACACTTACTCTTAATCGTCAAAATGAATGAAATGCATGAGCATAACTATATGATATTCAAATGTGGGTGTTACAACTCTCCCCACCTTAGAAAATTTCGTCTCGAAATTGAAGAACTTGCCACCATCATTAAACAGATAAGGATATTTCCTTCTCATATGTTCTTCCACCTCCCATGTAGCTTCCTTTGGAGAATGACGACTCCATCTTACTTTAACCATCGGTATCTCTTTATTTCTTAATTTCTTTACCTCTGCTCCTAGTATTTCTATAGGTTCCTCTGTGTATACCAATTTCTCTGTGAGTTCTACCTCTGGTTCTTGTATCACATGACTAGGATCAGATCTATATCTTCGTAACATGGAAACATGAAACACGTCATGAATTTGTGATAACTCTCCCGATAATGCTAGTGATAAGCCAATGGTCCAATTCTCTCAATGATTTCATATGGTCCAATATATCTTGGACTTAGCTTTCCCTGCTTGCCAAATCTCAAAATTCCTTTCCATGGAGATACTTTCAAGAATACTTTCTCACCCACTTCATATTCCATTTCCCTACGATGTCTATCAGTGTAACTGTTTTGCCGATCTTGTGATGCTTTCAAACATTGTTGACTGTTTGTATCTTATCCACAGTTTCTTGAACTATTTCAGGACCTTCAAGTTGTCGCATTCCTTCGATATCCCAACACACTGGACTTCGACACTTTCTTCTGTACAGTGCTTCATATGGAGCCATACCTATACTAGAATGAAAACTATTATTGTAGGCAAATTCTATCAAAGGTAAATGATCATCCCAGTTCCCTTTGAATTCTAGTGCACAAGCTCTCATCATGTCCTCCAAAGTCTGAATAGTTCTTTCTGATTGCCCATCTGTCTGCGGATGAAATGCTGTACTGAAATGCAACTTAGTACCCATAACATTTTGTAAACTACTCCAAAAGTGTGAGGTAAACCGCGGATCTCTATCAGACACAATTGAATTAGGCACACCATGCAATCTAACAATCTCAGAAACATATAATGTAGCCAATTTATCTAGGGAATCAGTTTGTTGAACAGGTAAGAAATGAGCAGATTTAGTGAGTCTATCAACAATAATCCAAATAGAATCATGCTTTCTGAATGTACGTGGCAACCCAACAACAAAATCCATAGTTATTTTCTCCCATTTCCACTCTGGTATAGCTAAAGAATGAAGTTTACCTGCAGGTGCCTGATGTTCTGCTTTCACTTGTTGACATGTTAAGCATTTAGCCACAAATTGTGACACATCTTCCTTCATTGTTGGCCACCAATAAAAAGGCTTCATATTTTTGTACATTTTAGTACTTCCAGGGTGCATACTATAAGGTGCATTATGAGCTTCTTCTAATATATCCTCCCTCAATTTTTCCACATTTGGAACACAAACACGACTGCCATTTAACAAAAGACCATCATCTCTCAGAACAAATTGATCATGTTTTCCTTGTTCAACCTTTCTTCTCATCTTCTGTAAATAAGGATCTTCAAACTGAGTTTCTTTAATTTTATCTTCAATAGAAGGCTTTTACTTGTAAGGTGGCTAATAAGATATCATCATATGTGTCCAACCAAGTATTCATTCTTCTAAGTGCAATTAAGTAGTCAACATCATACCGAGGCATACTTGCCATACTATCCACAACCTTTCGACTCAAAGCATCTGCAACAACATTGGCTTTTCCAGGATGGTAATCAATAGTACAATCATAATCTTTCAGTAACTCAATCCATCTTCTTTGCCTTAAATTCAACTCTTTCTGTGTAGGAATATATTTCAAGCTTTTATGATCTGTGAAAACTTGAAATGTCTCACCATATAAGTAATGTCTCCATGTCTTCAACGCATGCACAATAGCACCAAGTTCTAGATCATGTGTAGGATAATTCACCTCATGAGGTCGTAGTTGTCTAGAAGCATATGCAATAACCTTTCCATGTTGCATTAATACACATCCAAAGCCTTGCTTTAATGCATCAGTGTAAACCACATAACCTCCATTTTCAGATGGTAAGGAAAGTATTGGTGCTGAAGTAAGCCTTTTCTTTAATTCCTCAAAGCTTTTCTCACACGTGTCAATCCACTTGAAAGTTGCATTCTTTTTCAGCAAATTTGTCAACGGTTTTGCAATAACAGAAAAGTCTTTCACAAATCTTCTGTTAAACCTGCTAAACCCAGAAAACTACGAACTTCTGTAACATTCTTTGGTGACTCCCATTCAAGAATAGCTTTAATCTTTGATAGATCTGGCTCTACACCATGTTTAGAAATAATATGTCCCAAAAAGGCTATTTCTACCAACCAGAATTCACATTTACTAAACTTGGCATAAAGTTGTTTGTCTTTTAAAACTTGTAAGACAATTCTCAAATGTTGTTCATGTTCTTCATAGCTTCGAGAATAGATCAGAATATCATCAATAAACACAATCACAAACTTATCCAAATATTGCTGAAATGTTTTGTTCATTAATGATATAAAAGCAGCTGGAGCATTCGTCAATCCAAATGGCATCACAATAAACTCATAATGGCCATACCTAGTTCTAAATGTAGTTTTAGGAATGGACTTCTCATCAACTCGAAGTTGCCAATATATATCCTGACCGCAAATCAATTTTAGAAAATACCATGGCACCTCTCAATTGATCTAGTAAATCATCGATTTTTGGCAATGGATATTTATTCTTCACAGTAATTCTATTCAATTGCTTATAATCAATGCATAATCGCATACTACCATCTTTCTTCTTCACAAATAACACAGGTGCGCCCCAGGGAGAAATAATTGGCCTGATGAATCCCTTATCAAGCAGTTCTTCTAACTGTTTCTTGAGTTCTTTCAATTCTAGTGGAGCCATTCTATATGGTGCTATAGAAATAGGAGCTGACCCAGGTATAGTTTCAATTTCAAAGTCAACCTCCCTATGTGGTGGTAAACCAGGCAAATCATCAAGGAACATATCTGGAAAGTCTCTCACTACTGGAATTTCTGAAACCCCCGGACTAACTTTAGTCATATCTATTGCACTAGCCAAATATGCTTGACATCCATCTTTGATCAAATGAAACGCAGTAACAGCAGAGATTAAACAATTCGGCACTGTTTTCCTTTCCCCAACAATCATCGTTTTCATTTGCCCTTGAATTTCCATAACTACTTCTTTAGTTTGACAATCAACAATGGCATGATGTTTTGACAACCAATCCATACCCAATATAACATCAAACTCTCTCAAATTAATAACCACCAAATCAGCTTGTAAGGTCATACCGTCCACAATCAGAGGACAAGATTTCAACATAGTATTTACAATAATAACACCCCCAGCAGGCATAGAAACATATATATCATGTCCAATGGTTCTAATATGCCATGCACACGTAATGCAAACTCATGTGATATGAATGAACATGTAGATCCAGGATCAATTAACACATGTGCATCACAATTACAGATAGAAAATGTACCAGTAATCACATCAGGTGCAGTAGGTGCATCTTGCCTCGTCACTGCAAATACTCTGGCTTGGGTATGAGGTTGGCCTATATATCCAGACTGTATAGCTGAAGATGTTCCTCCTCCTCTATTACCTCTTCCTCTTCCCCGGCCTACACCCACTTGGTGTATATTTTCACCCACACTACTCTGACCCATAGCTTGAGATTCTTCAAGCAAACCTCTCCTGAGTGGACAATCTCTAACAAATGGCCAGGTTGACGACAATTATAACACACAATAGGGTATCTTCCTCAACACTCCCCTGAATATACTCTGCCACAATTTGCACACACTGGAGTGGATCCTACACTAACTGACCTTGTTGGTCGTTGTCTATTATCAAACCCAGTAGATGTATATCCACCTCTGCCAGATGGCATTGAAGCTGGCCTACTCGACTGACCTCTTCCCTTTCCTCTATAGCCACTAGTACTTGAACTTGATCCTCTAAAAGAAAAGGAACTACCATGTCTTGAAGGAGCATTAAAAGTCCCAATCATTTTCTTCTTTTTAGACTTTATCTCGCTCCTTTCAACTAGTATTTCTTCAGCCCTCAAAGCGGCTTCAATCAATGCACTATAAGTAGGAGTCTTAACAGCAATTTTCTCTCGAATATCAAGGTTCAAATCCCTTTCAAATTTACTTCTTTTCCTTTCCTCAGTAGTTATCTCTTCAGGTGCATACTTTGATAATCTGACAAATTGAAGTTCATATTCAGCCACTGATAACTCATTCTGCTTCAGTTCCATGAATTCAATTTTCTTTTTATCACGATACACTGGTGGCATGTATTTCTCACCAAATTCTCTGAGGAAATCATCCCAGGTTAAATTCAATGGCCTATTTCCGCTTCCTGGAACTGTTTCCCACCAATCCAAAGCATCCTTCGCAAACAATGACACTGCATATTTCAGCTTCTGCTGAGGAGCGCATTCAATTCTGTCTAAAACTCTCTCTGTATTTCTCAACCATTCTTCAGCTTCTACAGGATCTGTAGTACCTCCAAATGTCTTTGCCCCTTGTTTCTTAACTCTCTCATAATTTTTGTCAATTTCTGGTTCCTGTGCTCGATGGTGCGGAGGTGCTGCTATTCTTTGCAACATTTCGATAAACTGTCGCAGAAAAGGATTTTCATCTTGCGGTGGAGCATTATCCTCAGAATGTTCCTGTTCATTAAAAGATGTATTTCCAGGACCATGCACAGACTCTACAGACATTTCTGGGCCAATGGGATCATCTCCATGCTCATCCATCCTATAGAAGATGTACTACATCAATTAGATGTATATCAAGTTATGCATGTTATGCCAATATGCATCACAACTCTACGCCCTAGGGAAACTAATCCCTGCTCTGATACCACTTAATGTCACACCCCCTTAATTAAAATATTATTTACTCATAATGTTATAACAAACACAACATAATCCATTTCATACATTTCATGTTACGACACAAAAGTTTTAACTTATCGCATAACCGTAACATTCAAACTATCTCACATCAATCACTTATACATAACATTATACAAAAACTCTTAGTACAAACGTTTCATTTATCTAACTTATTTACATAAACACTTCAAAATATATGCACGTGCAATGAACTCTCCATTGGCCCACCTGAAACCTCTATCAGATGCAAATGTCGACTCAATGCAACTCTTTGTATCCTGAAAAACAAATAACGCAGAGGGGTGAGCCTGCAACTCAATAAGCAAATAGATGTATGCATACTAAATATACACATTCATAAGCATTTCAAGAAGCTAAAATATAACTCAAGCAATTATCCATTCAACATAAGCAATAACCACAACAAACATAGTAATCCAATGTTCAATTCAACCCAAACATATTCTCCCATTTCCAATCAACATCAAGCTTACAGAAGGATATTCAATCATTCGCATAAATCTCATGTTGGCCCAAATCGCCATATAGGAGACCAACATATGTTATTGGCCCAAATTGCCCTTTAGGCAACCAATAACTCAATCTCACGTCGTTGGCCCGAATCGCCAATTAGGCAACCAACGACTATCTCAATTCTCATTGAATATCCAAACATAAGCATGACATGATTCTCAAAACCAAAACATGACTCGCACAAACAATTCAACCATAATTCACAAGCGCATTTACGTCTCAAATCAACACACACTTGCAATTGCAATCAAACGTATATACCAAGTATAACACTATCTATTCACTTACTCAATTCACCGAGTCTCAAACCCGTGAAGTTCCAGGCTTTTCCGTTGTATTACCTTCTTATTTATAAGTACCTATTAACATATATAAATCTCAATTCATTCACAAGGAATAACTATTTTGATAATTTATATAAATAAGCAAACTAGTAATAACAATCTTCTTTGCTAGGCAGATTTCATGTACCAACTTCAAATAGGTACAAATCCTAACACAACATCATTTATGCAAACTATTGATAGGAGTCCTGAAACTTTGAGTCTAGTTTCATTTCTAATTGGAATTACATCAATTGGATTACTATAAAGCAGATTATGCAAATTACAATACAACTAGGTTAAACTGTCAAAACATAGTGCACACCTAAATGTTCTATCCTTATACACCATTCAAATGACAGAATTAGTCTTTTGTCAAAACTAAACAGTTTTAGTATACATCCTAAAGAAACCATAGAATCAAAAATGGCATCATGTGGATATATATAACTCATTTTATCAATTTCAAAAGTAGCTAATGTTGCAGCCATAATTCTACAAAGTAGGCAGAACATATACCCTGTCTTGAAATTGATCCACAGATCAATAGAAATACAATTTTATAGAACCCTTCGATGAAGTTATACGTATATGAGTCTAGAAAATATACCAAAAATAACCAACTCAATTAGATCTCTAAACAATGAGATATTCATAATTTGGTGACATCCTATCAGGCTGTATAGGCAGACCCAGCTACAAAATGTTATGGAATATTAGGATATTATAAATACTTCAAATGATGAAACACAAAGAATAACAATTGTAGTAGACTGGCTATAGTTTCCATAGAATCAAGAATCAATCAATTTGGACTTTCATAGCTCGGTTTATGATATAAACAACACACACACAATTTTTGGATATATGCAGGAATCATGCATAAACATGAAGAACCCTAACCTAATCAACCAAAACACCTTAAATTACTTACCAAATTTCTTCTTTCTTGATTAAAACTTTAATTACAGAGTAATTGATCTTATGGCTGGAGTTAGATTTAGGTTTTCATGAGTTGCTCTTCCTTCTCTCTTGTTCAGATAGATGAAAAAAATTTAGCTAAAGAGGTTATATTTAACTTATACATAAGGTTTCACTCAACTAAAATAGAATTAGTTTCATACAATTATCTTCCAATACAAACATCTAATATAATCCTTGAAATATAATTTAACTCCAACTTAACCCTTTTAGTTTATTTCATTTCATGGTAACCAAACCAATTAAGTTTTACCGATGTGCTGTCAATACAATTTAGTTCTAATATATATGTTTGTCGTTATATTTACTATTATTCATTTTAAATAGTTATTGCATTAAAAAAAACCCCCATTATTCCATTTAATTATATATCAATCATATGTTTAAATGCTCACGTAAATGCTTATGAATGACACTTACTCTTAATCGTCAAAATGAATGAAATATATGAGCATAACTATATGATATTCAAATGTGGGTGTTACAAAGTATGATACATCTTCTATTGTTTTTAGTACTCCTTCTCCTTTCCTTCTTTAGTTTTCGTAAACTTTGCATGGTTTTGTTAATCATTAATCCTTTATCCGTTTTCTATTGCTATAAACACTCCTCTTTATGTTGATTTTAATCATGTAGCTTGCATAGTCGCCTTCTTTGACCGATACTATCCGTATGCTTACTTTCTTTTCTTTTAATTTCTCCTTTGAGGTTCGTCTCGAGTCTTTTATTGACTTTTCAGTTGAAGTTGTTTTTCCTTTACATTACGCTTCCTTATTGCGTTGATCCTTTATCTAGATATCTCGTGTAATTATATTTACTGTAATCTTATTTCTTTCACTTCTTCTTTCTGTTAGTCCTTGAAGTTCATTTCAAGTCTCCTATTGACTTGTTAGACAAAATTGTTTCTTCGTTTCGTTCGTACTCTTTATTTCGTCGATCTCGTAGTAGCTTTACATTTTCATCTGACATGTAACTTTAGATTTCTAGCTAATCTACAACCGACAATCTCATAAGTATTCATTACTTTCTTTATCGTAATTCCTCCTTGTTGTATAAACAACTTCCTCTTTTATCTTATACTCCTTCTTCTTGCTTTCGAATAGCTTCACAACTTTATTCTTACATTTCCAAGATATAGTCTCTGTACTGTACCTTCTTTATACTTATTACGTAATCTTAAACATTCTTTAGTTATCTTAGCTTTCCTATATAATATTTGCTTTCATCCTTATAACCTTATAGTTCCTTTTACGTAATATACTCTTGTCCATTTCATAGTGGGAAGGTATCACTATGTTCTTTACTTGTCATATTGCTTATATTTTCCTTACACTTCATACAATTTTAGTACTTGTAATATAATTGTAATTGTTCCTTAATGAACTTAACTTCCTCGTACCACCATCGATTTTTAGTTTTATAACTTCACGTCTCCTTAATTGTAATTCATTCCTACCTTTCAATAGCGATGAAGTATCGTTTTATTCTTTACTTGTTGTATTCATTATACCTTTTTATCACTTATAACCATTCTGTTATTACTATATCTATTGGACGGTTCTTTCAGTATACTTCTAAGACGTACTTCCCTTCCTGATACTGATCACCCTTCTGTTTACTGATACACATATCGATAGGCATTCCCTTAATCCTTACCTTTACCCTAAGGTATTTCAACTTAAGTTTTCTTCTCTTTTTCCATATGATCTATAATTTTGAATAATAATATTATTAAAATTGTATCCACTTGGAACGTTACTTGATATCTATCACGTAACATAGTTTATCTCTCGATCTATCTAACTTTAATCCTTCATCTAAATATGACAGCTCTACTAGTGTTGTATTTACTTTGATGATCCTCCCAACGTATATCTGAAACTTTCTATTTCTCTCATCATTTCATGAAATCTCTTACTCATACACGTATCTTATTACGCTTCCTTCATATTTCTTCGCTCTTCTTATATTAATTGTTGCATATATCCATATACATTACCTTTGTCTTTATACTGGAATTCTACAAGTTAATTTCTCTTCTTTTTGTTTATGTAACTTATATCTCATGATGCTGATATGAATAAGGTTGCATATCCTTAGAATATCACTTGATGTTCATCATACAATATCATCGTCTTCATCGTCCTTTACTCTTATTCTTTTTCCTCCGATATAATTCTTGATCGCTATATTACTTATCTTGACATAAAGATAATCATTTTATTCTTTGTTATTTTGTATCCTTTACTTTTCTTCTAACATAACTCTTTATCATCACGTCCTTTGTCCTAATATGAGGATAGACATTGTGTTCTCTAGTCATGGCCAACGCATCGCATCTTGATTGCGTATGCGCTCCGGCGATAACTTCTCATTCGCATTTTACCTTAGCTTTATTAGCTTTGTCGCAATTAACCGTTAAAATGGCTTTATTCTGTTATTGGGGTTTATTTTACAAGTCTTATTCTTACTTATTAAGAATCTTTTATTATTCGTCGCAGAGTTGTACGTCTGAATTCACTTAAAAAACAAAAAGATTTCAAAACAATCTTTGGCTAGTTAGCGCTTTAAATCACTTTCCTTAAATTGTTTGAAATCGTTAATACAATTGTAGCTCAGAGTGATGACATGTCTCATCACCACAGAGTTGCTCGAAACCACATTTTCTTTTGTCATTACAAAGATATGATGCATGCTCTAAAATTTTGAAAATCATTCTTTTATGCATTACTATTGTGATTATGCAATGTCATATGCGATGTTTGAGCACAATTATATTTTGAAAAATCTTAAAAATTCTTCATACTTTTCATAAAACATAAGTTTACGCCAGATTGTACACTCTGCGACTATTAACGACTTCCTTTATTGTTATTTGGTACTTTATAAATTTTTTGTATATTACGTTTATATTTTCTTTTAGTAGGCGCATGATTATCGATGTCCCTCCCTATAGGTATTAGCTACACAAGGTGCTATCCTATAGGCATATCCTAATAATGATATTTTATTATGCAATGCAGCAAACGTATATACATAGCAATGCAAGCATATAAACACAAACACAAAGCATATAAATCGTTGATACAGGAGGTGCCTGATGTGGAACGCTAGGTTCCCTAATAAGTACGCCCGTATGTCGGCCCCTAACTCTTCTACCGGAGTTGCCTCCGCCTCTATGCACAAAGTAGGGGTTAGTCCTAATACCAGAAGACGGGTTGACGTAATCCGGATGGAACTCACGCCTAGAATAGAAGGGTCGAACGGGACCGCCCTCCCACTCACGGTCAGTCTCGATCCTACGGGACATCATAGTGAGCGTCCCAACCCACATACTCATATAGCTCAGCAAACTCAGGTCCTAAGCCTCTGACGTATCTGCGGTTGATTGTTCTGTTATCTTCATTTAGATCTGGAACTCCCTCAACCATGCGCAGATAATCAGAGGAATATAGTTCTACTGGTAGCATCCTCCTGGAAAAGGAGCGCATATGTCTCCTAACCTGATTCAGAGCTATCAGTGCCTGACCGTTTGCTATTTCTGCATCTTCTCTCAAATTGCGGTATCTCCGCACACCAGACCAGAAATGCTCACTTATGTACTCATCAATGTCTGACTCATCTAACAGTTCCTCTTCTTCAAATTATTCCTCTGGGTTCTCCTCCTCAGGGTCCTCTTCTGGATTCTCCTCAGGATCCTCCTCCGGATCTTCCTCAGGGTCCTCCTCTTCTTCACTATACTCTACCTCTGGCAAATGTGTTCTACCTCTAATTCCAGAAGAACTG
Source organism: Mercurialis annua (assembly GCF_937616625.2). NCBI lineage: Eukaryota > Viridiplantae > Streptophyta > Magnoliopsida > Malpighiales > Euphorbiaceae > Mercurialis > Mercurialis annua. Next base: position 29,397,494 of record NC_065576.1, read on the forward strand.
CCAATCTCTGATACAGACATATATCCATTCTGATAAATTTCTGGCGACATCCAAATATCTGCGTGGAATCCGTTCTGATGGACCCCAGATGGTTCGCCTATTTCGTTGTGAAACCCATTTTGAAATATAGGAGGCGCTTCCTCCCGTTCTTCAGCAGCATGTGACTGAGCTCCGTTCTGCCCAGACATGCAAAAAAGAAACAATTTCAAACATAAGCGACCATCTGGGCCCATTCCCACACTTAATTCTAATATTAACTTATAAAATACTGTAAACATTTAGCATTTAATCCAACTGCACGTAGTTTGCAAGCAAATAACCATTTAACAATCCCAACGTAAGCAGTAAACACTTAATTGCCTCAGTCGTTCGTATATGCAGATACTAATCACTTATTAACTTAATAACCCTCATTCGTACGCGCTGTACCACATACTACTAATGCACATATCAAACAAATGCAAGCAATTAAGGTTCGAATCTCATGCTACAGTAGTTCCTAGGTTTACTTACTGACAGAGTATTCCAAATCAACAGACACTCAAACAAAACTGGCAGTGGTAACTGGACCAACTGCTCTGTTACCAACATTGTCACGTCCCAAAATATTGAGCCGAGAGCGGCGGTAGGGAACAGGAGTGGTAGCTCCGGAACCCGTAGCAAGCCTCAAACCACTATTAATTTTTCTTTAATAATAAACAAATAACATTAAATAACGGAAGCAAATATATATCTATAACATATAACTGAATATTTACACTAACTGTTCAAAGACCTCGCGGGCTCTAGTTTCGTACCCTGTATGAACTGACCTTGCGGTACTATATACATCAGTTAGCGTATCAAACATATCACCGGCATCTGGTGCCGTGAACAAAATATAATACACGTAGCCTATAAAAATATAAACAAGACAGCCAGTGATATGTACAATCAAAATGTACTGTTGTTTAAGCTACGACTCTGTCAACACTGGACCACTACTGCAGCACTCACAGAAGTTAGAGGACTATACATACATAGCTGACTTCTGGACTCCAAAATTTGTTTCTAACTAGGCCCAGACGCTAAGCACCTGAAAGATATCAAAAGTGAGGGGTCAGTATTTAGGAAAATACTGAGTGAGTTTGCAATTTACTAACGGCATTAATATAAAAAGAAACATAGCATCGCATTTCAAGAAACAATAATATAAAATAATACATATAAACGGGTATTTGATCCGTTCGAAACTAATATCCTAGCATGCGACACAACTTTCAAATATTCATATCATACAGATCCAAATGGTCCGACCCGGCAGTGTTCACACTCTACCTCGTCGATCGCGACCTATCTCTTAATCCCAAAGTGTGAGTCTCACTCCCTAGATACGGGACTCAGGTTACACTGTAACCGAGTTCTTGCTCGTATCGAATTCATTAATCATATTCATTCTATACACGTATATATATATATATCAAATCGTTCCTCTAATGCAAACACACTGAACTGACGCGATACTAGTGATCACACAGCCTATTGACACCTAACAGGTAGCTAGTTTCTTCGAATTGCATACTAGTTCCTCGTATATAAACTTGATAGAAACGTATAGCATTTAATCAAATCATATATAATATGATGCATATGAACAGTCCACGTATATATAAAATATAATATTAAATAACTTTAGTAAGTAATAGAAAGTAAACTGCAACTCACTGAAAGCGCAATCCCATCAATGACGTGGTCGATGAAATGATATGCTCTCGCTATCCCACGTCTACTGATCTCTCTGCTCGCTGACACGTCTGATACACAATAATTAACATTTATAAGTTAGGTATAAATCTCGTATTAGTACACGTATCTTACTTTTAAATTCTAGGGTTTAGTTTCATTCTTATACTTATTTACATAATCGATAACTTTTAGTCGTATAAACGACTTAACAAATACCTTCTCGCATTCGAGAATCGTATAACGTTCTTAACGTTATCCATTATCATTGACTCTTGAAAACATCGAGCTTATCTCGAGACATATGATCTTTTAGAGTCAAATACTCAAAACGTCAAATACATAAGTCAACAAGGGTCCGAATGCACGTTTGTGCGACTCAGGGTGCATGGGCGTGCATTTTGGTAGGTCCACGATCGTGCAACCAAGTGCACGTTCGTGCACCTTGGATGGTGCACGTTCGTGCACCACATGCACAGCCCCGGAAATCAAATTTTCCGGGGTTTCGCCACAATTCCGACGTGCTACACACCTTTCTACTGAAAAACCGTTTCTCCGTTTTCATCTAAGCGTCCAAATAACTCCAAAAATGTCAAATTTTGATCCAAAAACAATCTAAGCCGAAAACAGCCTATAAAAATCGAATTTCAATCACAATTTTCGAAGGTTTACCTAGAAACGAAGCTTAGGATCGATAGAGGACAAGATTCTGAAGAGATTGCCGTGAGAATCGCTCGAATCGGACGTCCAACGGAGAAACGGTGGCGAAACGACGATGATCGGTATTTGAAGCTTCTGGAACCTTTCTCTCTTCTCCTTCTGATTTCATTATTCATAAACATAACCTTATATATTAAGGTTAAAGTGCTTCTTTAACCCTTGTTTTGTTTATTTGTTACAATTATTTTTCAAACTTTTCTTTCGTATAATTTAGTCCATATTATTTATATCCAATAAATAATACGAAATCCGATATTAATATTTTTCCGTAAAAACTTATAAATTTTCATTTTTGAGTCGTAGTGGCTATATTACCACTTTAGTCCCTGCACTTTATTTTGAGACTTTTCTTGACATTTTTCCTTTCAATTCCAATTCTACAAAAGAAGTGAAATATATTATTAAATTTCTTGTGTATAATCTTTTCCAAAACCGACCTACTAAAACTTATTTATCTTAATTTTATCGGAAAAATTTCCGATATCGCCACTCTAGCGACTCGAAACTGGACACGTAGCCCAGTTAGATAATTAAACATTTTGGGGTATTACACGCTGCAACCTGGGTGAATTCATGCTAGTGAATATATAATATATGCTGAATGATATCGCCCAGTAACCTTAAAGGACTTTTAAATGCGCTGAATGATATCGCTCAATCCAATTATGGCTGTTGATAGGAGTATTTTACTCCTATAATTAGGGTCGTTTATACTCGGTTTTTTTCACGTTTAGTAGTAATTACATACATTATTTGGTGTTTTATATGCTTGATAGTGTTTGTTAGTATTTCAGTGAAAATTAGGTGATTATCGAGTATTTGGAGCTAAATCGATAAAGGATTAAGCGTTGGAGTTAAAGCGTAGCTTGCGGACGAAGAAATCAAACTCCAAAGGAAAAATAGCATAGGTTTCGAACGAGACATGCCTGTCTCGAATGAGACCCGTCAAGAAATTGAAGAGGTTCGAACGAACCAAGCAAGAGGAGACGAGATTTCGCTCTTAGAAACTATATGATTCGAACGAGACTTAGAGGTACTAACGTACCAAGGCAATTTTTCCTATGTCTCGAATGAGACACCCTTGTCTCGAACGAGACATGTGTGCAATTTGCCTAATCAGATTTGGATTTGTATTTAATTTCTATCTCCCACTCCAACTGAAACTCCTATTACAAATTCGATTTGTAAAATAAATTAGAAGACTCCAGGGCTTCCTCCATTATATAAAGACCTTGTAATAGCCTAGATTAACACATTAGATTACATTAGTTATATTTTAGTTCTCATTAAAATAGCGTTTTAGCTCCTTTTTCCAGCAGTTTATAAGGAGTTTATAATTAGTTTCTGCAAAGAACGATTGCGAAGATTTCAAGTTTAATCAAGACTATTCTTCTGAAATTGACAAATTCGGTATTTATTGTTTTAATTATGTTTAATTATTCATCTTCTTCTTTGTTTAATTTAATATTAAGCATGAGTAACTAAATCCCTTGTTCGGGAATTGATATAAACACTTAGATTAGCTTTCGAATTGGATTAGGATTTCTTAAGGGAGTAAATTAATTACTACAACTAATGCTTGAATTGAATTGATCACTTAGTTCATGATTTTTTGTTTAATTAACTAATTGAGAGATTGTTAATTGAATAGACATAAGTAATTAAGAACTTATAGGAAAACACCGTGAGAGCGGGTTGAAATTTAGGTAGTCGTTGAGTTTGCTTCATAATTATAATTTGATTATTTAATTCAGTTTTAATATTGTGAGAGCAAGTTAATAATTGATTAGTTAATTAATTTTTGATTTTATTTGGATCTTTGAGCCTTGAGAGAGCGGGATTCGGTGCACTAGAATAGCTCGATTCGCGATAAAATCACTAATAAGTCTTAATCCATTCTTTAACTAGTTTATTTGGAATTATCAATCCTTGAGCACTTTATCATTATTGTTTAAACCTTAATCGTTTTACTTGTTTTCAGTTTATACTAGTCTAAATATTTGAGTTAATCTACTTTATATTTAATTTAAGTTACAACATTCGATTGATTCTTCTAGCCAGCAAATCAAAGAGTAATTTAATTTTGTTGTTTAATCCATTGCTTCTCTGGGATAGATACTTGGTCTTCCACGATATATTACTTGCGCGATATCGTACACTTGCGATTAATTGCCAATAAATTTTTGGCGCCGTTACCGGGGAGCAATTGTGATTAAATAAATTAAGAGTTTCTTATTCTTAATTGAGTTAGATTTATTTTCAGTTATTTTTTTATTACTTTGTGAATTTATTGTTATTGGATTTTACGTTTGGTTTTCTTGTTTTTGGTTTTCACAGGAGTTTTGGTTAGTGACGAGCCAAACAACCGCTAGAACCTTTTCAGTCAAACCTAACTTCCTTCGAAAGAAGTATCCGAAAAACAGCTCGGAAATCCAAAACAATGGAGGAAGAACTGTCACGACCCGAAATCTCAAGTCGCGACCGGCGCTAGGGAATGGAAATTTTGTAGAGTATGTCAAACTCTTGTAATATATGTTCAATGTATATTCTCTATGTTCTTCTACCTTTCTAAGGAATATCTCAAGTTATGCACCTACGTTCACAATCTTCCTAGTGCATCATCTTATTCGATGAGGATCTATCTCTTATACTATACGTCCCTACTATAATGTCTTGCCTTACTGGCCAAACCATAATATAATAGCGTTAATCATACGGATCATACCGGGGCGTTTGACTAGATTCATCTCAGACCACTTATAGTCACTGCCATTGGATTGAACCATATATTTGGTTCAAGAATATCCAATTGGCATTCGGGTTATCGTGTCCTTTATCGCCGATTGAAGAACGGTCGAATGAATTTTAACCTGGAGATACATCCTCTCCGTTGACTATAGCATGTGACTGAGCCTCATCTTGCCCAAATATGGTGAAACAAGAACAATTCGTTGTGAGAGTCCATTTCTCACAAGTCCTTCTCCGTATGCACATTGCATATACGTACTCTAGAGTAAGTAAAGCACGCGTCTTCATTGTAAACACGTATTCCATATAAAACAACCAACAATTCACGAAACAATCGGATTATACAAACTCGCATCCTATCGAGGAGAGTTAGAAATTTGAACACAACAAGGACTTATCAATGACAAGACTCGAATCCTATAGCTGCAGTAGTTCCTAGGTCACTTAATGACAGAGTACCTAGGGTCAGACAGACATTAATCACAGACTGGCAGTAGTATCAACCTGCCTCAAACCATATTAGCAGTGGTAACTGGACCAACTGCTCTGATACCACCTTTGTCACGACCCGAAATCTCAAGTCGCGACCGGCGCTAGGGAATGGGAATTTTCGTTTCCAAAACCCGTAGCAAGCCTAAAACGAGTATAAATTTTTCGCGAATAAATTGATAAAACAAAAAATCATAATCATATACAAAATCATTTTCATGAAAGCCTTTCCATTCTTGACGTACAAACGTCTAGTTCAAAACCTAAAAACATTACATAGGAACCTGGGTTTTATAGTGCGATGTCTTACATCCAGCACAGCCCGTTCCACCTTTAACAAACGGTTTAAATGCGCAGTTTCAAAACCTTTTACAAATATCAGAGTATATGTTTTACAATCAAAACCGTTTGACACACCGTTACAGCTTACTAGAACTCAACTACTGCAGCACTATTGATTCCGTACAAACTCCGAACTTCTGGAACAAGGATAGAAGTTCGTCATATCCTTTACTATGACCCTGAAATGAAACACTGTGAGGGGGTCAGTATTTTGGGAAATACTGAGTGAGTTTACGTTTACTAATGGTGTTATGTAAAATAACATCGCATTTAAAACATAACATATATATATGAACATAGTATATATCAAGTATTAGATCCGATCGAAACCTTAATCTTAAACTAATACTATTTCCTATAAATATCCTACTCATACTGTATCCGTTCATATTATATCGAATCATTTTAATCCAAGTGGTACGGTCCCGAGATAGTTCAACCGAGTTACTCGTTACCACGTGACATAGTCCCGAGATAGTTCAACCGAGTTACATCATGTCACTGCTTAATCCCAAGGTGTGAGTCCCCAGATAGTTCAACCGAGTTACTCACTAGATACGGGTCCCGAGATAGTTCGACCGAGTTACCTCGTATCTACCAAACATAATCCTCCTCATTCCCAAACATAATCATCATATAATGAGCTCATATCAAACATTTTTAGATACCAACATCTATTAATGCTAATTCTATGACTGACCGGACACTGGTGATCACACAGCCTATTGACGCCCAATAGGTAGCTCGTTTCCTCGGATCACTATACTAGTTTTATTTTATAAGAAATAAACATTCAATAAGAAATAATAATCATTATAAATAATAATGCTTTATGCGATGCATTAATAATAATGATAATAAAATAAATAGCTTTTATTAATAACACACACAAGTAAATTGTAAACTCACCACTTGCTATCCAAAATCTTGTAGAACAAACAAAGCAATATCGTTCGTCACGTTCCGTGTCCTGTTAGTAGTCGCCTCGGCGAGTCTACAAAAATTCGATAATAACCTAAATTATTAACATTCTAACTATATGCTAAATATCCAAAACATAATTTCTAGCCAACTTCGGCTATCGAAATCGCTCATTTAAAACAGTCCGACCTCTAAACAAACTTAACATTCTTAAAGTTTAGAATGTCTCCTAAAACATTTGTTTAGGTCTCGGACTGAGATTAGCACCCGAAGGTGTCGGAAATTAGCTCCAAAGTTATTTCCTTAAAGCTGATTACAAGTGCAGGGCAGACTGCACAATAAAATGTTCAGTCCAAAATGAACATTTTAGGTTCCGATTCATCAAAAACTTATACTTAGACATATTTAGATAACATCCTTAAGTTTCCGTAACAACAAACGGAACTTAATTTGGAGTTATATAACTCTAGATACGGCCTTCGCAACAAGGCTGTTTTGCAGAATAGTTTTCTGCAAAACGTCCTACTAGTTTGCGTAACTTATCTCGTAACTTATAACTTATCGGAACCTAATACCTTAACATTTATATTATAAACCATTGCACTAGACTAGGGCCAAATGCCTTGAACATTAATCACACCAAAGTTCATTTAATAACCAAACTCGAACCATCGAACTAAATTCTTTAACTTACCTCGACCCGTCGCCTATCGAACTTACTAATTGATGAATGCTTCCGTTCTCGACGTGTGAGGACTGCCCATTCAGCTCCTATGCATTCCTCTGCCTAGTAGGGGCAGGGCATGGCTGTCCGGAATCCTTTTCGAGCCTAGAAAACAAACGCACAACGTTTTATCACTACGACTCTCCATTTACATTTTCCAAACACGTCACAATTCGTCAATCAATTCGAACACTAATCTTAGTGTGTATGCCGAACACCCTAGCTCATTCCCTTTCAAATTTCACTCGTTAGTTCACCTTAATTACATCCATCATAATTCAGCCATTATAACACCTAATCAAAGCTTATGATCTTCAATAATCATCAACATGAATTCATCCAAAATTGTCATAATTCACCTATATATTTATCATCCATTTTTATTCAATTTAATCATCCAAGTTAAAATATTTTCGGCCATGACATACCTTCAACATATCAGCCTCAATTAATCATCATTCAATCACCAAAACACACAATTTATAGCTTATTAACATCAAACAATATCAAACACATAATCCTTCATTATTGCCGAATATAACAGCCCACAAACCATCAAAATTCGTCCTAAAAGACTTGAATCCCGAATCCATAGCCACCAAAATCATCAAATTTGGTCGAGAAACGAGTTCCGAAACTTGATTTTGGCATGATATCTCCATCTCCTCTTTTCTTCCTTCTTCTCCATTTTTTTTTTCTTTCTATTTCTTGCTTTCTCAAGCTAAATGGATGAATTGATAAATATTGCTGGAAAATATGACACTTAATCACTTACTCACCAAGTTGTTGGCTTATATTCACTTTAGTCCTTAAATTTTCCACCTCCTCATTTCTTAATCCATAACTTTTCTTTCGTCCAATTTAGTCCGTCGAACACTAAATCTTTTAGGTCCGACTAACTCCATATTATTTATTTCCAAATAAATAATATTAACCTCATATCTTATAATTTCATTTTTCAATAATTTTATTTTGGCAATTTTAGCCAAAAACGCTCAAATTTCCATTTTGAGCTAACTTGCACTTTTTCGTCCAATATTTCATTTTAATGATTATTGATAATCATTTTATGGACATTATTTTCTTATCTTAAGAAAATAGAGTAAAACACAACTTCCCTCGGAATTTTATGGTCAAAAGTCCACTTAAATCCTTAAAGTGGCTAATTTGCACTTTAACTCAACTTCTCAATTAACCGTCGTGCTTATCTAGACGATATCCAAAAATTATGAAACTTTTTCCATAATTTCTTAAAAATATTTCACGAACCTTGACGTGAAAATTATTAGCTCGGGACTTATACTTTATTTTAATTTGATTATTCTGGCTTCCTTTTAGTCCCGCTAATAATCATTCCGAATAACAAGTTTTCGCTTAAAAATTATTATTCTGCGATCCAATTAATATACTTATTTTGACAATACTTGTCATTTTGATTCTCATTCCCGATCACCTTATCCCAACTTTCTTAATTTCGGACAAGTGGCACGTCCTAGAATCTGAAAAGTATCTTAACAGTTTACGGGGTATTACAAGAACGTAACCCTCCGTTGAACCTTGATGGGGTTATTCCACCGCCACAACGTGACGCCTTAGCTCTGAATAGGACAAACGAAAGGGTTGTCGCTCATCCACAAAGACGTACCTTGGGAGATTTCTTCTTACCCAACGTGGACAACGCCAACTACGGATGTTTTGCACCTCCTGTCCTTGCTAACAACTTTGAAATCAAGCCGGGAACGATTCAATTACTTGAAAGTCGTTGCCAATTTTATGGGTTGGAAAGTGAGGATAAAAACGCTCATCTTTCGAAATTCACGAAGGTTTGCAACACATTACACATAATGTGACGGAGGATCAAATCAAATTTCGTCTTTTCCCTTTCTCTTTGAGGGATAAGGCGAGGAATTGGATTCAATCACTTCCAAGTACCTCAATCACAACATGGAAGCAATTAGCACAAGCTTTTCTAAATAAGTACTTCTCTATGTGCAAAACAGCGAGGATGACCAAGGAGATTATAAATTTTTTACAATTACAAGGCGAATCTATACATCAAGCTTGGGAACGCTTCAAAGAGCTTTAAAGAAATTGTCTGCATCATCATCTAGGTAGAGAGCATCTTATCTCTATCTTCTACAATGGTACTAATGAGCGTACACAGGCAACTATTGATGTGGCATCGGGAGGATCACTTATGAAGAAGACTTATGATGAGGCCAACAATTTGCTAGAAGAGCTCGCTATGAATAATTGTTCTTGGTCAACCGAGCGGTTGAGGCAACCACCTCAAAAGGGTATAATGACCCTCGAGCAAACCCAAGAATTTGAACCAATGAAAGCTAAGAACGCGACACTTCTAGAACAACTCAAGATGTATAAACAATAAGTTAGTCAAAGGAATGCTCAACTTGCGATAGTTCAAATGGGTTGTGAGACTTGTGATGGACACGATCATTCGGGAATGGATTGCCCCGTTCTACATCAAAACTTAAATGAGCAAGTCAACTACCCATATTCCAACACCTATAATCCGGGGTGGAGGAATCATCTTAACTTTGCATGAAGAGACAATTTAGGTCAAGCCAATGCCAACCAAAACATGGGAGGAGAAAATTTTCAAGCGGGAAACCGTGGTCCACCTAACCAAGGCAACTTCCACAACTATCGACCACAACATCCTCCCAGTTTTCAGCAACATCGGAATGCGGATGAAGGGAGCGAAATTGACAAGCTTATTGAGGAAGTTAGAGCCGGTTTTAAGAACTAAGCTTCCGTCAATCACCATCTCGAGACACAAATCTCTCAACTTGCCATCTCGCTTCAAAATAGAGCTCAAGGTGGTCTACCATCTACAACGGAATCAAATCCGAGGGAGCAAGTAAAAGCCATTGAACTTCGAAGCGGGAAAGAACTTGATGATCCACATGTAAGTAAAGAGAGTGCAATTGATCTTACAACGAGCACGAAAGAGGAGGAAGTAACCGAACTTCCATGTGTCAAGCCGCCACCTCCTCCTCCATTCGTACCAAAAGTCCCTTTTCCGGGACGATTAAAGAAGACGTCGGACAACCAAAAATTCCATAAATTTTCGGAAATCTTCAAGAAACTCCAAATCAACATAAGCTTTGCGGATGCCTTGCGTGAGATGCCTCAATACGCAAAATTTCTCAAAGAGGTCATAACGAAGAAAAGGAGTTGGGACGATAAAGGCACAATTTCTCTAACGGAGAATTGTAGTTCACTCATCCTTAGTGACTTGCCCACCAAGCTTAAGGACCCAGGGAGTTTTACAATTCCTTGCAAAATAGGCGATTTAAATTCAATTAATTGTCTATGTGATTTAGGGGAAAGTATAAATCTAATGCCTTTTTTTCTTTTCAGGGATATTTTTGGTGATCAAACTTTAAAGCAAACATTGATTATGCTTCATTGGCGGACCATTCACTAAAAAATCCATACGGAGTGGCGGAAGATGTTTTAGTTAAAGTAGACAAGTTCATCTTTCCGGTGGATTTGGTCGTACTTAACTATGCGGCGGATAAAACATGCCCTATGATTCTTGGGCGTCCCTTCATGAACACGGGAAGGGCATTGATAGATGTGCACGCCGGAAAACTCACTTTGCGTATCGATGACGACAAGGTGGAGTTCGTGTTAGTGATATGCACTAGGTCAATCATGTTTGACCATGTTTTGACTTTATCATTTTATTATTTATTGATTGGCAGTTTTTATCATTTTATATTAATGATTAAAATACTTGAATGGTTAATTCTTTCTAAGGTCATCGAGTATGTGACTTGATAGTAGAACCCTTAGGCTTAATAAAAGAATTATATACCATCTATCCCTAGTCTTAATAGAATATTGAGACTAGTATGATGTTGACTGATGATTATGTTTTACTAATCATGTATATGAGATATTAAGTCAAATCATAGGTGCTATTTGAGAAATAAGGCACTGGATGACCCACTGTGAGAATACTACATAGATCACTGTCATAAGTAATTCTCATTACAGTTCTATTAGTATAATCCTTTGATCTTGAAATCATCATGGATTTCCACATAGCTATTTCATATTTTGATACAGTCTTACAATATCTTTAACAGGATATTGGAATAGATTGTCATTGGATATGAAAGTAACTATGTGAGAAATGTGAGTGACTGAGAAGGAATTTGTCCCTCATTTATTTGAGTAAGATATCTATGGGCCCCTTGAAGAAGATAGACTGAAGAAAATGCATGGCCATGCTAATTGATAAGAAGTTATCATTTTCAGTCTACTTAGAGTCAAGAAACTAATGATTGAATGTTATAAGGATGACATAACTATGCCTTATATTCAATCTGGATATCGAGAGACAAAGGGATTAAAATATTATTGTAAATGGTTAAATCGGATTATCGATATTCATATAACTTGGGTAGTCATAATGTCTTGCTAGATGCCACTTATGACTTGTGGGCTGAAATAGGGATTTCGAGCCTACTGCCAACGTTATATGAACCTACAGGGTCGCACACTAAGAACAGGCCCAAAACAGTTATGGGTTGTACAAGCCCAATGTGATTAAGTGATTAATTATATATATATATATATAATTCGTAATATATATATATTAATAAATATATATATTAATTCGAAATTTAAGGATAAGTGTTTTCCTTAATTTATTATTTTTGGAAGATAATAAATATAGTAATTAATATATATATATGGATAATTATCAAAAAGGAGTTTTTGATAAACATAAACTTGTAGAATTGCAATGAGATTGAAATTCGAATTTGTCTCAAACCCTAGTGTTATTTATCACTATAAATACTCATTAAGCAATTGGTTTGAGAATCACGAAATTCATTATTCACTAAATCACTAAAATTCGAAATTGCTTGTGAAGCAATAGTGCTAGCACACAAGCACAAGTTTTGGCTAAGGTCTGTTCGTGTGGATACTCGTAGAGGACGCGTTCTTTTGGAGGCGTTTCTGATCCGAGACCAGGTATCACCAAAGTGAACCACCTCCTTCCTTCCTACATTGCTGTTGAATTCGACATACAAGTAAGTAATTATTCTGTTAATTTGAATTACATGGATCTTGGTTTAGGTTTTTAGATAAATTTTTGAAATTCCGCTGCGTTATGAACCTATAAAACCCAACAGTGGTATCAGAGCTGCTTGTAATTTGATTAATTAGATTCTGAGTATATATGTGATATATGCTTATTGTATGTTCTGTTTTAAAAAAGGGGTTGTTTTTCGAATTGTTTTTGAAGGAATTATAATTCGTTGTAATTATAAATAAAACGTTTATGTGATTAATTGTATGAAAAATAGCATAAAGAATTAATTTGATTAATCGTTTAATGTGATTAAAACTTCGAATATACTGTTCTAAATTAATATTGCGTTTTAATTTGATTAAAGGTTTCGTAGTATTAATGTTCATACGAATTGATAAGAAAAGGGGAAACAGAATAATAAAACTGTTTTGAATAAGGATTAGTAAACTGTTTATGAAACTGTTTTAATTCTATTAGGAAAACTGTTTTTGAATAGGATTAGTAAACTGTTTGTGAAACTGGTTTTAATTCTATTAGTAATTCTGTTTTGAATAGGATTAGTAAACTGTTTGTGAAACTGTTTTAATTCTATTAGTAATTCTGTTTTGAATAGGATTAGTAAACTGTTTGTGAAACTGTTTTGATTCTATAAGTAATTCTGTTTTAAATAGGATTAGTAAACTGTTTGTGAAACTGTTTTAATTCTATTGAGAAAACTGTGTTTAATTATGTTATGAACATAATTTATAAAACTGTATTTAATTCTGCTATGAGCCGAATTAATGAAACTGTTGTTATTTAAGTGTTAAATAAATTGTTTCTGAACAGTTTTTAAGATGCAGTAATTAGGGTTTTGGGGTTATTTTAATCTGTTTTGAACATATTAAAATAAACCGTAATCAGTTAAGATTATTGATTTCGGATAAAGAAATTTTAATTCTGTTAAGAGTAACATGTGAGAAAATTTCTGGGGCTCTGCCCCCGGGCCCCGCCAGGGGCGCTGCCCCTTGGACCCCGCTCGGGGCGCTGCCCCCAGACCCCGCCAAGGGGCCGCGCCCCTTGGACCCCGCTGATACACCCCATTAAGGACAGTTATCCTTTTAAGCCGGCGTGTTTTTGTCATGTATTTTATTTTAATACTTTAATGATAAATTTTAAATATGATTTAAATTATCATGAATAACATATTTATATGATTGTTGTTAAATATGATTTAAAATAGTAAAATAATATGTTTTTAATATTTATCTTATTGGTTATATGCTTTGCATGATTATTTTACATGTGATAAGATAGGATAACTAAATAGGATAAATAACAAACCCTTATTTAATATTAAGTCTTGAATATACCTCCCATTGTAATAACACTTATCAAGACTTAGATTGTTATGTATAGGCTATGCCAAAGCATGATGTATAAAGTCATCTAAGTAAGATAAGTTGGATAAAAGTGTTATCCATATGTTTGATTTGGTTAGACTTAACTAGGTTATCAAAATAGTTTTGAACCTAGGGTATAAGATAGAATATCAAGACTACATGTGATGTTAATATTCTATGTTCAAGAATTGCATGAGATGTAATTGGTAAAGTGTTACCTACCTAAATAAACCACACTTAAAGTGATAAGCCAAAGCTTACTTGAAGTAGGGTGAAATATGAATCTTGTCCCACTATTATTTTTCAATTGTTGAAATTAACATTAAGGGTTTTTATATGAATTATGGATATATGTTGTGGGAATTTTATTGTGCCTTTTATTAAATGCTACTTGTATATTTATTGTTGTAGAGATGGCTACAAACACTACACCTACTTCATCAGTGCGATCAATCCTTGAGAAGGATAAGCTCAATGGCACTAACTTTCTAGACTGGTACAGAAAACTAAGAATTGTTCTTAGGCAAGAAAGAAAGGAATATATCCTTGATCAACCCCTCCCTGAGGAACCAGCTCCTGCTGCTACTAGAGCTCAAAGGGATGCTTATACGAAGCATCTCAATGACTCTACTGATGTCACTTGCATTATGCTTGGATGCATGGAGAATGAACTCCAAAAGCAAATGATGGAATTGGATGCGAACACCATGATTACTGATCTCATGGAAATGTTCCAAGAGAGAGCAAGAATTGAAAGGTTCAATACTATCAAGGATTTGCTTTCTTGCAAGTTGACTACTAGCGGCTCAGTTAGTCCTCATGTTTTGAAGATGAAGGGTCATCTTGAACATTTGGACAGGCTCGGTCTCCCAATTGCCCAAGAGTTGGCTACAGACATTATTCTCCAATCTTTGCCTGAGGCTTATGATGGTTTCATCATGAACATCAATATGCATAATATGGAGAAGACCACAACAGAGTTGCATGGGATGCTTCAAACTGCTGAAAAGAACATCAAGAATGAGATTAAGGATGTTCTTATGGTCAACAAGGGAAAGGGTATGAAAAGGTCTGGTAAGGGCAAGGGAAAGGCTTTCAAGAAGTCTAAACCCAAGTCCAAGACCAAGACCAAGGATGAACCCAAAGCAAAACCACCAAAGGAAGGAACTTGCTTTTTTTGCAAGGAACCTGGACATTGGAAAAGGAATTGCAAGAAATATCTTGATGATCTGAAGAAGAACAAGGGTAGTGAGACTACCACTTCAGGTATTCATGTTATAGAAATTAATCTTTCTACTTCTGATTCATGGGTATTAGATACTGGATCTGGATCTCACATTTGTACTAATGTGCAGGTTCTCAAAAGGAGTAGAAGTTTGACAAAAGGCGAAGTGGACCTACGAGTTGGCAATGGAGCAAGAGTTGCTGCTTTAGCTGTAGGGACTTATGAGTTATCTTTGCCTAGTGGACTTATTTTATCTTTGAACAACTGTTATTATGTACCTACCATGTGTAGGAATATTATTTATGTTTCTTGTTTAAACAAGGATGGTTTTGAATTTATTATTAGGAATAATAAATGCAGTATTTCGCATAATAACATTCTTTATGGATATGCTCCACGCAGTAGTGGTCTTTATATTTTAAATGTTGAAGACACTAATGAAAAATCAATCTATAACATCAATGCTAAGAAGTTTAAGTCAAATGATTTAAACTCTACTTATCTCTGGCATTGTCGTTTAGGCCATATAAATGAGAAACGCATATCAAAACTTCAAAGAGATGGACTTTTGAATTCATTTGATTATGAATCATTTGAAACATGTGAATCTTGTCTAATGGGCAAAATGACAAAAACACCTTTTATTGGACAAGGTGAAAGAGCTAAAAACTTATTGGGCCTTATACATACAGATGTATGTGGTCCATTAAGTACAAATGCTAGAGGTGGATTTCAGTACTTCATTACTTTTACTGATGATCTCAGTAGATATGGTTATGTTTATCTGATGAAACATAAATCTGAATCTTTTGAAAAGTTCAAAATATTTAAGAATGAAGTACAAAATCAACTTGGTAAAAATATTAAAACACTAAGATCTGATCGAGGTGGTGAATATTTAAGCCAAGAATTTGTAGATCATCTAAGAGATTGTGGGATCGTTTCTCAATTGACTCCACCTGGAACACCACAATGGATTGGTGTGTCTGAACGGAGAAATCGAACTCTATTGGATATGGTTCGATCAATGATGAGTCAAACTGATCTTCCAATCTCATTTTGGGGTTATGCTTTAGAAACCGCTGCATTCATTTTGAATAGAGTTCCATCAAAGGCAGTTGAAAAGACACCATATGAGATATGGACTGGAAAAACTCCTAGTTTGTCTTTTCTTAAGATTTGGGGATGTCAAGCTTATGTGAAGCGACTAATTTCAGATAAATTAGCACCCAAATCTGACAAATGCCTTTTTGTAGGATATCCTAAAGAAACTAAAGGATATTACTTCTACAATGCTTATGAGAACAAAGTGTTTGTTGCTCGAAATGGTATCTTTTTGGAAAAAGAATTTATTTCCAAAGGAACCAGTGGGAGTACAGTACAACTTGAAGAAATTCAAGAACCACAAAATAGCATTGTACCAAGTATGGAACCTCAAAAGAATCAACAAGCAATTGCTGAACCAGTACAAGTACCACAAGGCCAAAGGAGGTCTGATAGGACACGTCATAATCCTATGAGATATGGATTTCTCATTACTGAGAACAATGATATGATGATTGTGGATCAAGAAGAACCCACATCCTATCAAGAGGCCATAAATAGTCCTGAATCTGAAAAATGGCTCGAAGCCATGAGATCTGAAATGCAATCCATGTATGATAATCAAGTTTGGACCTTGATTGACCCAACGGATGGTGTAAAAACCATTGGGTGCAAATGGGTCTTCAAAATGAAGACTGACATGGATGGCAATGTGCATACCTATAAAGCAAGACTAGTTGCAAAAGGTTTCAGACAAATACATGGTATAGACTATGATGAAACCTTTTCACCAGTTGCTATGCTCAAATCCATTCGAATTCTCCTTGCCATAGCTGCATATTATGACTATGAGATATGGCAAATGGATGTCAAAACAGCGTTTCTTAATGGAAACTTACTTGAGGATGTGTACATGACACAACCTGAGGGTTTTGCCAGTCCAGAGAATTCTGGAAAGGTTTGCAAGCTTCAAAAATCCATTTATGGATTAAAGCAAGCTTCTCGGAGTTGGAATCTTCGTTTTGATGAAGCAATCAAAGAGTTTGGATTCATCAAGAATGAAGATGAACCTTGTGTGTACAAGAAGGTTAGTGGGAGCGCGATTGTTTTCTTAGTGCTTTATGTTGATGACATGCTACTCATTGGAAACGACATTCCCATACTGCAAAATGTTAAATCATGGTTAGGGAAGTGTTTTTCAATGAAAGACTTGGGCGATGCTGCTTATATATTAGGCATCAAGATCTATAGAGATAGATCTAGAAGACTCATTGGCCTAAGTCAAAGCACTTATGTTGATAAGGTATTAAACAGGTTTAGTATGCAAGACTCCAAGAGAGGATTCTTGCCAATGTTACATGGCATCAGTCTCAGCAAGACTCAGTGTCCTAAGACACAGGATGAGCGAGACCGCATGAGTAAGATTCCATATGCTTCTGCTATTGGATCTATCATGTATGCAATGTTGTGCACTCGACCTGATGTCTCGTATGCTTTGAGTACAACGAGCAGATACCAGTCAAATCCAGGAGAAAGTCACTGGGCAGCAGTTAAGAACATCCTTAAGTACTTGAGAAGAACCAAGGATGCATTCTTGCTATATGGTGGTCAGAAAGATGAGCTGATTGTAAAGGGTTACACAGACGCTAGCTTCCAAACTGACATTGATGATTATAAATCACAGTCAGGATATGTGTTTTGTTTGAATGGAGGTGCTTTCAGCTGGAAGAGCTCGAAGCAGGACACCGTTGCTGATTCTACAACAGAAGCTGAGTATATAGCTGCTTCAGACGCAGCTAAAGAGGCTGTTTGGATCAAAAAGTTCATAACTGGATTAGGAGTTGTTCCTAGTATATCCGATCCAGTGAACTTGTTATGTGATAACAATGGGGCCATAGCACAAGCAAAGGAGCCCAGATCACATCAGCGATCCAAACACATACTTAGACGTTATCATCTCATTCGAGAAATCATTGAGAGAGGAGACGTGAAGATATGCAGAGTTTCGACAAATGATAATGTTGCTGATCCGCTAACTAAGGCTCTTCCACAGCCTAAGCATGAGAGTCATACTAGGTCCATGGGAATTAGATTTAATGTAGATTAGGCCTAGTGCAAGTGGGAGATTGTTAGTGATATGCACTAGGTCAATCATGTTTGACCATGTTTTGACTTTATCATTTTATTATTTATTGATTGGCAGTTTTTATCATTTTATATTAATGATTAAAATACTTGAATGGTTAATTCTTTCTAAGGTCATCGAGTATGTGACTTGATAGTAGAACCCTTAGGCTTAATAAAAGAATTATATACCATATATCCCTAGTCTTAATAGAACATTGTGACTAGTATGATGTTGACTGATGATTATGTTTTACTAATCATGTATATGAGATATTAAGTCAAATCATAGGTGCTATTTGAGAAATAAGGCACTGGATGACCCACTTTGAGAATACTACATAGATCACTGTCATAAGTAATTCTCATTACAGTTCTATTAGTATAATGCTTTGACCTTGAAATCATCATGGATTTCTACATAGCTATTTCATATTTTGATACAGTCTTACATTATCTTTAACAGGATATTGGAATAGATTGTCATTGGATATGAAAGTAACTATGTGAGAAATGTGAGTGACTGAGAAGGAATTTGTCCCTCATTTATTTGAGTAAGATATCTATGGGCCCCTTGAAGAAGATAGACTGAAGAAAATGCATGGCCATGCTAATTGATAAGAAGTTATCATTTTCAGTCTACTTAGAGTCAAGAAACTAATGATTGAATGTTATAAGGATGACATAACTATGCCTTATATTCAATCTGGATATCGAGAGACAAAGGGATTAAAATATTATTGTAAATGGTTAAATCGGATTATCGATATTCATATAACTTGGGTAGTCATAATGTCTTGCTAGAGGCCACTTATGACTTGTGGGCTGAAATAGGGATTTCGAGCCTACTGCCAACGTTATATGAACCTACAGGATCGCACACTAAGAACAGGCCCAAAACAGTTATGGGTTGTACAAGCCCAATGTGATTAAGTGATTAATTATATATATATATATATATATATATATTAATAAATATATATATATATTAATTCGAAATTTAAGGATAAGTGTTTTCCTTAATTTATTATTTTTGGAAGATAATAAATATAGTAATTAATATATATATGGATAATTATCAAAAAGGAGTTTTTGATAAACATAAACTTGTAGAATTGCAATGAGATTGAAATTCGAATTTGTCTCAAACCCTAGTGTTATTTATCACTATAAATACTCATTAAGCAATTGGTTTGAGAATCACGAAATTCATTATTCACTAAATCACTAAAATTCGAAATTGCTTGTGAAGCAATAGTGCTAGCACACAAGCACAAGTTTTGGCTAAGGTCTGTTCGTGTGGATACTCGTAGAGGACGCGTTCTTTTGGAGGCGTTTCTGATCCGAGGCCAGGTATCACCAAAGTGAACCACCTCCTTCCTTCCTACATTGCTGTTGAATTCAACATACAAGTAAGTAATTATTCTGTTAATTTGAATTACATGGATCTTGGTTTGGGTTTTTAGATAAATTTTTGAAATTCCGCTGCGTTATGAACCTATAAAACCCAACAGTTCGATATGAAAAGGATCATGCGAAATACTTTTGAAGAGGAAGAATTCATGAGATTGGATGTGATTGATGGAATCGTGGAGGAAATTTTCCCGGTTTCAAAAGTCACATTCCATTCCGATGAGACATATGAGACCACCGGAGAAAAATATTCCAAGGAAGTTGAGCCGAAAGCCGAAAATTTGATTAGAAGAGAAAGCGTCACACCACCTTCTTTTATTACTCCACCAAAATTTGAGCTAAAAACGCTACCTTCTCACTTACAGTATGCGTTTCTAGGCGACAACATGACACTTCCCATCATCATCTCGAACAACTTGTTAGAAACACAAGAAGCAAGAGTTGTCAAAGTGGTAAAGCAACATATATTGGCGATTGGTTGGAAAATTTCAGACATACGAGGAATTAGTCCATCGGTGGTAATGCACAAGATCCATCTAGAAAGTGAGTCAAGAGCCTCGGCCCAAAGACAACGACGCTTGAATCCAAACATGAAAGAGGTGGTGCACAAAGAGATAGTAAAGCTTCTCGATGCCCGAATTATATACCCCATATCCGATAGTGCGTGGGTTAGTCCCATTCAATGTGTTCCAAAGAAAGGGGGGATGACGGTGATTGAAAACGAGAAGGGTGAGCAAATTTCCACAAGGATGGTAACAGGATGGTGTGTTTGTATTGACTACCGCAAATTAAATACGGAGACGAGGAAGGACCATTTTTTGTTACCCTTTATTGATCAAATGTTGGAGCGGGTAGTGGGCCATGCTTACTATTGTTTTCTCGATGGATATTCCGGATACAATCAAATTCTTATCTTTCCGGATGACCAAGAGAAAACAACTTTCACATGCCCTTATGGAACGTTTGCTTACCGAAGGATGCCATTCGGTCTTTGTAATGCACCGGCAACATTTCGGCGATGTATGACCTCCATCTTTGCCGACATGATTAAAGATATTATGGAGGTCTTCATGGATGATTTTTTGGTATTCGGGGAATAATCTTGAGCGAGTGTTGGCCCGGTGTGAGTAGACCAATTTAGTTTTGAATTGGGAGAAGTGTCATTTCATGGTAGAGGAAGGAATTGTCTTGGGACATAAAATCTCCAAGGATGGAATTGAAGTAGATAGAGCAAAAACGGAAATCTTTGAGAAACTACCACCGCCAACTACCGTAAAGGGAGTTCGTGCTTTCCTAGGGCACGCCTGGTTTTATCGACGATTTATCAAAAAAAATTCTTCAATTGCTCGTCCTTTAACTAATTTGCTTGTTAAAGATATTCCTTATGAATTTACTAATGGTTTCCTTGTTGCTTTTTCTAGGTTAAAAGAAGCACTTATCTCGGCCCCAATTATTTCATCACCCGATTGGACTCTTCCTTTCGAACTTATGTGTGATGCAAGTGATATAGCACTCGGGTGCGTATTGGGGCAACGGAAGGAAAAGAAGCTTCATGTGATACACTATGCATGCCAAACATTGGCAGGTGCCCAACTCAATTACACCACCACCGAAAAAGAGATGCTATCTATGATGTTCGCATTGGACAAATTTCCGTCGTACTTACTTTTCTCTAAGGTTATCATATATACGGACCATGCGACCTTTCGATACCTTTTTGCAAATCAAGATGCTAAACCGAGATTAATCCAATGGGTGCTTCTCATGCAAGAGTTCTACATCGCGATTCGTGACAAGAAAGGAACGGAGAACGTCGTCGCCGACCACTTATCAAGGTTAGACATTCCGGAACCAATTTTAAGTAGCGTGGAGATTAATGAAACGTTTCTGGATGAGATGTTTATGGTACTTTTGGAGGTAGAGATGCCATGGTATGCGGATATCGTAAACTATCTATCTTCGGAAATCATGCCACCGGACTTGACTTACCACCAAAAGAAGAAATTCTTGAGCGATGCTAAACGGTTTCTATGGGAGGAACCGTACCTCTTCTAGGTGTGCGGAGATGGGATTTTGAGAAGATGTGTACCACAACAAGAGATGATGCCTATACTTAGTCAATGCCACTCATCGGACTACGCTGGTCATTATGGTACATCAAGAACTGCCGCTCGTGTGCTAGAGTGAGGTTTGTTTTGGCATACGCTATTTCGAGATGTAAAGGACTTTGTTAGTCATTACTATAGATGCCAAAGAGTGGGGAATATATCTAAACGAGACGAGATGCCGCTTACCACCATTCAAGAGGTGGAACTTTTTGATGTTTGGGGAATAGACTTCATGGGTCTGTTTCCAATGTCGTTTGGGAAGCAATACATATTGGTGTGCGTAGATTACGTATCAAAATGGGTAGAAGCGGAAGCATTACCTACTAACGATGCCAAAGTTGTGTTGGATTTTCTCAAACGGATAATGAATCGATACAGGACTCATAGAGCAATTATAAGCAATGGTGGATCTCACTTTTGCAGTAGGCAATTCGATGCCTTGATGCAGAAGTATTAAGTCTATCATCGGGTCACTACTCCATACCATCCTCAAACAAGCAGGTGAGTTGAAGTTTTTAACCGTGAGCTAAAACGTATTTTGGAGAAAACGGTTAATAGCACAAGGAAGGATTGGTCGCTAAAATTAGATGATGCATTATGGGCATATCGTACGGGTTATAAAACGCCCCTCAGTATGTCCCCATATCACATTGTTTTTGGGAAAGCTTGCCATCTTCCGATGGAACTTGAACATAGAGCTTATTAGGCAATCAAAAAGCTCAATTTGAACTTAAAGCGGCGGGGGAGAAACGTATGCTTCAACTCAATTAGTTACACAAATTTTGCTTAAATGCTTATGAAAACGCCAAGCTTTACAAGGAAAAGACAAAACGATGGCACGATGCTCACATCGTCCCTAAAACTTTCACGGAAGGGTCGTTAGTCTTGCTCTACACCTCGCGCCTCAAATTATTTCCCGGGAAATTAAAGTCTCGTTGGAGCGGTCCTTTCAAGATTCGAAGTGTGGCAAGTCATAGAGCATTGGAATAGGAGAATGCTAGCGGTGAAGTCTTCAAAGTAAACGGACAATGGTGCAAACCATATCTTGGACCTTTGACGGATCAAGTGGTGAAAGAAATCATGTTCACCACCCCTCCATAATTCCATGCCAACGGTGTAGCTTTCGACTAAAAACAAAGCGTACTCGGGAGGCAATCCCGAGAGGTTCGTTTTTCTTTTTATTTTTGCTTTATTTTTTATTTTATTGTATTTAATCTTTCTTTTTAAATTTTAGTTTTTATTATGTTTTTCCGTTTAATTCCGAGGTGAGTTTTTATTTTTCTGTAGTGAAGGTATTTTATGGGTTTATAACGACTTTCAGGATGGTTTCAAGAACAAAATTGAGCAAATTTGTCTTGGTCTCGTTTGAAACTTCAAAATTTCGTTCGAGACCCTTATAAATTTTCTCAAAATATGGATCAGGTAAGGCTGGTCTTGTTCGAAATAATACAATTTTGAACAAGATCTTGAAATTTCTTCTTGGTGTCGTTCGAGACCCATAGGTTTCGTTCGAAACCATGAAGAAATTTCAAGGGGGAATTCCCCCGGTATCTCTTGATTCGAACGAGACCATCGGTCTCGTTCGAACTTAGGCGAAATTTGCCTAGGTCTCGTTCGAGACACCCTGTCTTGTTTGAGACCCAGGCAAACTTTGCCTAGGTTTGACCATGGTACGTTCGAGAAAAAATTCAAATCAACGATCCACACACAAATTTATGTATGTCTCGTTCGAGACTTTAGGGTCCCGTTCGAGACATACATAAAATTAGTAGGAAATTTTGATTTTTCATTCAAAATTTGAATTAAAGTGTATTAAGTTTCTTGGGACTTGTGTTTCTTTTGGGACTTGTGTTTTTTTGAGATTTGTGTTTGAAAAATTTGAATTTTTTCACTTGGATTGATGATTTGGCAAATCTGAACCATTCATTAGTGCTAAATTTCACTTGGATTGATTACATGGATTTGATCTAAACCGTTAAATCAATTCAAAGTAATTAATTGAAAGTTTGAATAAATGGGTGGAAAATCTTGAGATTTGTTATAATTTCCCTATAAATACCTTGCACTTTTCTACTTCTCAATTCACAATTCAAATATTCATCTACTAATCTTCTTCTTTTATTCTTCTCAAATATTTTTGCTTAGAAATTTTTATTCCGCAATCATGGTGCGAAGCAAGAATGCCTCCAATCAACCAATCTGCCGCTCAAGCACAAGAAATCAAGAGGCGGCAAATCCCTCTTTACCGGCCGTCGGAAGAGGCCGCTCAAAATCAACCAGCCCCTCCGCCTCTAGAGTCAACACCACGGCGATTTTGACATCTCGCTACAACGCCCCTTTCCAAATCCATACGGAGGAGGAATGTGACTTGTATAATGAGATTAAAGATCGGGAGATAGCGGTGCCTTTTTGCATCGACTTTGATGATATGAAGCGCCTCGGGTTGAAAGATGAGATTGAGAGGTACTTGGACATTTTGGGTCTGACGGCATTGGCGAAGGTACGCCACCATTCTTACAATGAGATGACTTATGAATTCTTCTCTACTCTTCAACCGGTCGAAGGTTCTCCTACTTCCATCTCTTTCCGCATCAACAATACGGGTCATCTTCTTCGTGTTGAAGATCTAGTGGAACTTTTTGGAATGAGGGGAACGAAATTGATCAATTTATCATAAGAGTTCGATCAAGTGGCAATTTGGAGAGAGTTAACGGATCGTAGCGACTACAAGGCCAAGGTGTCTAAAGTGAATGAAGTAAAAGACATCGCTATTGCGGTGTTTTTGAAGTGGTTTGGGCATTCTTTTGGCGGACGACATGAGTATTCCAAGGTGGGGAAGATTGATCTTTTGGTGTTGAATGCCATTCTACATCCAGAGATTGATGCATATCAAGTCAACACGGCTTATCATCTCTTTAAGCGCTTAAGAGCGGTTCCACAAGAGACTTCAAAGATTGGTTATGGGTAGTTTTTACGACTTCTATCCGAGAAGTACAATTGTATGCCTACGACAAGTATTTTGTCAACTTTCAAGACTACTCCGGAGCGAATGATCAACATCTTACATCTAGATGTCGTCGGGTATGTGAAGCGAGGGAGAGTATCCTTATCATAGGAGAGTGCGGTTGTTGTCTCGAGCCGAAAGAGAAGCGGCGGCAGAAGAAGAGAGGGCGGAAGAAGAAGGAGAAGATGGAAAAGGAAGAGTAGGAAGAAGAGCGGGGAAGAGCGGGGAAGGAACCCGCGGGGACTTCGCAAGCCGGAGAAGCAGCCAATATTTCCGGGTTCGATCAATGGTTTTTTTAGTTGGTTGAACAAAACCGGACCGGATGGGAGCAAAACCGGGTTGGTTGGGAGACTAACCAAAAATTACTTGAAGACATCTGACATGAGCAACATGTTGGTCTTGCACAAATTCAATGGAGGCAAGATCGAATGCGGGCAAGGCTTACTCGGCAAGAGGATTTTTTTCGGGATTACTTTAATGCCGCCGGAGGAGCACGATTTCCATCACCGGAACCATCACCTGATCCACCGGCCTTCGACTAGAGCGAGATTTGTTTTTCTAACCCAAACTCCTTTAATTTTCTGTTTTTATTTTTATTTCTTACCTTTGGGGACGTAGCTAGAAATAGTGTAAGGAGGGGGGAAGAAAATTTTATCTTTCGTTTGGGTTATTTTTTGTGTCTATCTTTCTTATTTTCAGTTTTTATTTTGTTTTAGTAGATTGTAGTAGGGTGTTCAGTAGTTTATTTTCAAAGTCTTGTATCGTTTTAATCTTTGTCTTTCAATTATGAAAGAGTGTTAGTTGATTTGGTGTGTATCTTACTTAAGTTGTCAATCTTAGATTTCCCCGAATCAATGAATGTATGAACGCGACTTCTTAATTCGACAATTGATAAGTGATGCTCGCTTAATGACTTAATAATTCGTTGACATAATCCGATGAAATAAGGGTGAATTCAAAATTTAGACCTGTTCAGATCGTTGAAACATAATTGAATAACTTGATGCGGATTCATGACATGTCGATTGTTTATTTTTATAGTCGTTTTTAAACTTTTGGCATAAGTAGCATAATTTATGTAGGAATTGAGTTTATGGCATAACACTGCACACTTTTGAGCATTTTGAGCCTAATTTCCTTGTTGTGAGTGTTGATTTTATGTTTTATTCCTAGAACTTGCTCGGTGTCCGTTCAAAGTTACACGATTGAGTTTTCAACAATTAGATGATTATGGCAATTAGGTATAACCTTTCTTGTAGACCACTAAATAGACTACCCTTTATCCCCTAGATTACACCAATTTGAGCCTTAGACCTTTTTATTGTTTTTACCATATTTTATCCTTTATCGTTCTATGGTTTACCTCTTTTGTTTACCTTATCGACTTAATATATTATTTGTTATGACTATGATGAATATAGGTGATTTGAAACTCAAGATTCGTGAAAAAAGAAAGTGAACTACATTGTGCTTAAAAGATTAAGTTTGCGCCTTGAAAAAGATTGAAGAAAAGAGATAGAAATTTGCAAGCAAAAGCCCAAAAGAAGAAAAAAATTATGAGATTGCAAAAAGCAATGAGTAAATCGTAATTCAAAAAGAAAAAAAAGTTATGAGTTCATATAAACGCAAAAGTGGAGTTAGATCAACTTAGAAGTTAATAGTAGTAATAAATAGTTTATTAGGTTGATAATTAGCCTTTATTTTATCCTTTTTACCTACCCTTTACCTTAGCCACGTTACAACCCCATTAAAGACCATATGATTTTTGTCGATTACCGAATCAAGTAGCGGAGTCCGGGACTATGAGCAAGCTTATGGTGAATATTCATGTTTTTAATTGTTAGCTTTTCTTTGTTATAAACCATACACTTGTTGATATATTGATGCCATTATCTTGGTTTTTTACTAATTTGTGCTATGAATTGCCTAAGTGAGAAATCGATTATTTTCCATGTCCCGCAAGTGATAGTGAAGCTTGAAGTGTGCTTCAATTTGACCTTGGACTAATGAGTTTGTAACCGTTGTTATATTGAGTTATGTCATAAAATTATTTTTGTTATTTGATTGCATCATTATTTAGTTGTCGGTTTTAGAAGTTTTGATTGTTCATATTGTTCATAGGTTGGGGATTTCTTTTATTGATTTATTGTTAAAATACGTGCTAAGGATTTCCAATATATTTTGTAGAGTAAGATCTATTTCTTGCTTGAGGACAAACATAGGTTAAGTGTGAGGAGGTTTGATAGGAGTATTTAACTCCTATAATTAGGGTCGTTTATACTCGGTTTTTATCACGTTTAGTAGTAATTACATACATTATTTGGTGTTTTATATGCTTGATAGTGTTTGTTAATGTTTTAGTGAAAATTAGGTGATTAGCGTGTATTTGGAGCTAAATCGACAAAGGATTAAGCGTTGGAGTTAAAGCGTAGCTTGCGGACGAAGAAATCAAACTCCAAAGGAAAAACAGCATAGGTCTCGAACGAGACATGCCTGTCTCGAACGAGACCCATCAAGAAATTGAAGAGGTTCGAACGAACCAAGCAAGAGGAAACGAGATTTTGCTCTTGAAAACTATTTGATTCGAACGAGACTTAGAGGTTCGAATGTACCAAGGCAATTTTGCCTATGTCTCGAATGAGACACCCTTGTCTCAAACGAGACATGTGTGAAATTTGCCTAATCAGATTTGGATTTATGTTTGATTTTCTCCTCCGACTCCAACCGAAACTCCTATTACAAATTCGATTCGTAAGACGAATTAGAAGACTTCATGGCTTCCTCCATTGTATAAAGACCTTATAATAACCTAAATTAACACATTAGATTACATTATTTATATTTTAGTTCTCATTAAAATAGCGTTTTAGCTTCTTTTTCCAGCAGTTTATAAGTAGTTTATAATTAGTTTCTGCAAAAAACGATTATGAAAATTTCAAGTTTAATCAAGATGATTCTTCCGAAATTGACAACTCTGGTATTTATTATTTTAATTATGTTTAATTATTCATCTTCTTCTTTGTTTTATTTAAGATTAAGCATGAGTAACTAAATTCCTTGTTCGGGGATTGATATAAACACTTAGATTTGTTTTCGAATTGGATTAGGATTTCTTAAGTGAATAAATCGTGTTTTAATTACTACAACTAATGCTTGAATTGAATTGATCACTCATTTCATGATTTTGTGTTTAATTAACTAATTGATAGATTGTTAATTGAATAGACAAAAGTAATTAAGAACTTATAGGAAAACACCGTGAGAGCGGGTTGGAACTTAGGTAGTCGTTGAGTTTGCTTCATAATTATAATTTGATTATTTAATTCAGTTTTAATATTGTGAGAGCAAGTTAATAATTGATTAGTTAATTAAGTTGTGATTTTATTTGGATCTTTGAGGCTTGAGAGAGCGGGATTCGGTGCACTAGAATAGCTCGATTCGCGATAAAATTACTAATAAGTCTTAATCCATTCTTTTACTAGTTTATTTGGAATTATCAATCCTTGATCACTTTATCATTATTGTTTAAACCTTAATCGTTTTACTTGTTTTCAGTTTATACTAGTCTAAATATTTGAGTTAATTTATTTTAGATTTAATTTAAGTTACAAAATTCGATTGATTCTTCTAGATAGCCAATTGAAGAGTAATTTAATTTAGTTGTTTAATCAATTGCTTCTGTGGGATCGATACTTGGTCTTTCAAAATATATTACTTGCGCGATATCGTATACTTGCGATTAATTTCCAACAGTGGTCCCATTACTTTCCAGAACTATTCATCATCAGGCCTCCAATCAAAGTCAAATATTATAGATTCTCACTGATTTTTGCTGAAACACGTCTCGTTAATATCTTGGAGATCATCGATGTTTTCAATAATAATTTATTCAAAGAACCAGATTTATTTTTCTCGCCTTTGAAGATGAAGTACTTGCCTTCTTGTCTCTTTTTTGGCTCGGACGGCGAAGAAAATGCTGAAACGCAAGCTGACAAGTAGCCTTCAACTCTGGAGTCCTTTTTAGGGAAGCACCGAGAAGTCTCTAAATCTCATCTTAGGACTCAACTATAAGAACAGTAGTGTAGAGGCCAATTCACCCAACTATGTGCCTCGCCAATTCGGCCGATGTCAAGGCCTTCCTGCCCCTTTATTAACCGCCTTAAATAACCGCGGTATCCATAGTCTAAAATTTTCCACTTTTAAATACCTCAAATACTTAACTCGCCTAAACAAATCATATCTCTCCCGATCACAGACCTTCCTCACCCTATTATGTCGCCCGGTTACACATTACAGTATGGAAACTGGTGGATTTCAATTGTGAAATCCTACTTTGATCAAACTCCAATAAATATTATAGCCCTTCGTAATTTTTCTTTGCCTCCTTTTAAATAGAAATCCATCTCATGTCAATTTTATTTCTTTTGCAAGCCCCAAGACGCCACAAATTCGTAGATAACAGCCTCATCTCTTATGAAATTTGAAAATTTGAAAATATTACAAGTTTAAATATGACACTTATGATCGCCCTAACGCAAACTTAAAAATACAAAACCATAGGAAAGCCGCTCGGTCTAATATAATAAAAGAATGAAATTAGTCTGGAAATAAAAATATAGCCCACACCCTTATGCCCTTTTTCTTCGTTATATTCAACCTAAGTTCAAATTTAGAAGTACACCATTTCCTAGGTATAATATGTATTTGGCCGAATCCAATGATGTGTTTGGAAAAACATTGTAACATCCCATAAAATTTTGGGTCATTAATTAAGTCACGTGGTCTGACTTTACAATAATCGAAGTACGTAAATTAAATGTAAGTACAAATTTAATTTACAAGTGTCCTTAAAAATATAGCATAGTCATAGGACTTTAAAATTTAAATTTGGGAATATAAATTTTAATAAGCGGAATTCATCAGGACTAAAGAAATACATATAAATTAAAATAAAATAATTTATAAGTCCCGAGAGAATATTTTAAGGCGATATTTGCAAAAATAATTTTAAGAATCGTTAAAATTTCATAAAGTTTTGATGAAGTTTAAGATTTAAGTGGGATTAATCTAGACTCAATAAATATTTACAAATTTATGAAAAATATATATGTCTCATGCAAATAAAAATTGTATTTTTATTCGTTTTACATTTTATAGGATTTTTCGTAAATTTTCATAAAATGAGAAATTCGATTGCGTAATTGTTACGGACAAATAATCAAGAAATTGGTTAAAATGACGCATTATTAACCAAGGATCTAGTTGAAATTCAGCCAATATATATATATAACCTCATTTGAAAAGAAATGAATTAGGTTTTCATTTCTTTCACTTTTGGAGACAAAACATCGGTGATAATTAGGTGAGTTATTCTGATTAATTAGGTGACTTATTCTGATTGTCCGTTTCTTATTTCTAACTCTAATTCTTCGACTATTCTGCAAGTAATCGGGGTATTTATCCCATATTCGATGTTTGTTTGGTGTTTAATGGTTTACTATTTGATAATTAACGGCCATTAAATTGTTTAATCGAATACTAAGTGTTAAACATGTTTCAGTTGCGGAATGATAATACATTGTTGGAAAATATCGATTATGTTAGTTTACTTTGTTTACTTTTGAATGTTTGCATTTCAATTGATTAAAATGACAAATCGCACTAAGTATCAAATGTATTAATAAAGATTCACTAGAACGTGTTTCCTATTGGGCAGTAATAGGAATGAGTGATCACTAGTATTGATTCTAGTATAAGTGAATGATTGTCATAGAGTTAAGCATGATTATGTTAGGTTAAATGGCGTCAATAACAGAGTTCACGGCGTAAACCTAACGGGTAACCTTGATGTATCGGTAATATGTTTCACGGCCCATATACCCAATACATAAGTGGACGTCGGTAACACTGTTCACGGTTCATAGTGTGTATATCCTTATGGTGTGTGTTACAGTTCATACCATAGATTGTATATTAGGGAAATTATCGACTAGGGTTTCATCTAAATCGACTGTTTGGTAAAAACAATTTTACACAAATGTTTTATTATATATGCAATTTTAAATATTTAAATTCACTTCTAACCCGTTGATATTTTCGCCTTTCAGGCGTTTAGCTTTTAGACGTTTGGGTTTCCTTATCCTTGCTTCAGGAAGCTTAACTTTTTGCCTTGTACATATGTCCATAGAGTTCATTAGAGATTTAGGAGTATAGCTATGACATGTTTATGTTTTATGTGCAATAGCCTTGTCAGTGGTTCATGTGTTGATAGCACTTTGATACGGTACCACTGCCCATGTTTATATGTTTTTATTGTCTACATGCTATATGTATAGTGTACATTATGTTTTCCTGGTTGTTTATAAATAGTGTGGATGTATGGTTTTGATATAAGAACATGATTGTTTATTTATGTCAGCCATATGTTTTTCGGTTTTTCCAATATAAGTGTTTACTGTTAAATATAATGCTTTATGTATAATTCTCTGAATGTATTATATTCTTTAAATACTTATTATGCGAAAAATTTATAGAAGGCTTTAGGCTTGCTACTAGTTTCGGAGCAACCATTCCCTAGCGCCGCTCGGCTCGAGAGTTCGGGTTGTGACAACATATTCTGGTTTCAAATGTCCTCCTATCATAGAGGATATAACCGAATTGGTCGCCTCTGAATACCAAAGAATTCCATGTATAATAATCATGTCCTCATTCCTTTTTTATAATTTGTCTCGGCCTAACTCGTTCTTCTTTGCAG
The DNA here is from genome assembly GCF_937616625.2 of Mercurialis annua. Classification (NCBI taxonomy): domain Eukaryota; kingdom Viridiplantae; phylum Streptophyta; class Magnoliopsida; order Malpighiales; family Euphorbiaceae; genus Mercurialis; species Mercurialis annua. The sequence goes on from NC_065576.1 coordinate 29,429,288, forward strand.
CTGGAATTCCTAAGATTGGGATGACATGGCTCTCTAGTGACAACGGGGAGAAATACCCTTCTAAGAAGGCAAAAACAAAAACGGCCTTAAAGAAGTTGAAATCAAAAGTGTTGAAAAAACCTAAGGAGTTAAAGGGCTCAAGTCACTTTGATACTAATCCTCGTCACTCTGAGACTTTTTTGCATCGAGCGAAATCCACTCCCTCTTGAAGTCGTCATTCTTCATCCAAGGCAACACCTATCATGAAAATGATGAAAACCATACTCATGACCCTTCTGTCTCGCCGTTAGCCAGATAATTAGAGTCCATTTCTACCTCAGAAATGATTCTTAGCTCTTCTCTACCAACCTTGTTATCGCCACTACATCCTAGTTTGCCAGGCTCTTGGCGAATTTCCACCCACACCTATTACCAATGTATTTCATTTTAAGTTTTTTCCTCAATAGTAGATTGGCAGCATATGTTTTACTATAAGCGATATTGGTAGGTTCTTGCAGAAGAAGAAGTTCCTCGCTGAAATGAGTTTGTTGAAGAGGATGATTCAATATCGGCCTAGATTCGTGCTTTCTTGGAGTCTAAATCTAATGAAGAGGTCGACGCTACCTGCAACATGATTCGAGATGGACAAGGCACTGAAGGCGAAAAAGATAATCAATCCAAAAAATTTCAAGGGCATCTACAAGTATTGTTCCTTAAAGGAAAAAGGCGCTGGCATCCTCGACTCATCAGACGATCACTCCATTTTTAAGGCTTCTCCGAATTCCCCGAGAAACTCGCCAGATGGCTTTCTGGGTGAAGATATGTATGTGGAAATTAAAAACACAATCACTCTGCTACCTAATATTTAAATATATTTGTTTGAAGTCACCAATTTTAATTGATGATTTAAAGTTGAACCATTTTTAGGAAACAGTTTAGTAGTTTTGAAGATACCTCTCGACTTTCTTGTTCTTGGAGGTATACTTTTTTTGAGGATTCATCGAGATATTCAGATTTCACATTAGTACAGTTCGCAATAGACAGTAGTATATTGACGTTAGCAATGTTAGACCTAGTGTCAAGTCTAGCCGTACTTTGTTGATACTTTGTATGTTGGTACTTTTATGATTATGTGATCTGATCGGGTTGTCTGATATGATATTGTGGAAAGAATGAATCGCGATTCTATGCTATGATAACAGGACTTAGACATGAGGAAACGATAATGCATGCTAACATGAAAACAGAATTGCATGAATAGAATGACATGGTGGATAATATTGGGATAGTATGCATGCATAATATGTATGATTGCTTTGCAAAAAAATTACAACGTTTTTTATGAAAAGAATTATCACATGTTTTAAATGGATTAGTGATAGATCTTTAGGCTTGCTACGGGTTCCAAAACAACCACTCCTATCCCCTAGTGCCGGTCACGGACCATTGATTTTAGGTCATGACTGAGGATTTCAAATTCCCAAATTGTGATGTTCAAAAGATCTGAAAACCCAAACTCTGGTGTTTTAAGGATATGAAAACCCAAACTTTGGTATTCTGAGGATCTGAAAATCCAAATTATAGTGCTTTAAGGATTTGAAAACTCATACTCTGGTATGACCAATTTTGGGCAGAAAAATAGCTCTGGGAAACTTTTGTCTTCTTGTGGGCTTATGCCATATAAATCTTAGGAAGATGGAGTTTTCTTATTAACGTTTGCCTTCAATTTCTCTCTCTTACGTGCTTTTCTCTCAATTTGCAAGTATTCTTTGCTTCAGTTTAAATTATGGCACCACGGTGGAGGTTCATAGAGCCATGTACGGATTGATCGGCATGCCGTACAGGATACTTCGTCGTTAGAGATGGGTTAGGAGGTCCCACTTTTACTATGCTTGGAGAGACACATTTGTACAAGATTCTGATCTAAGCTACGTTTTCTTCCAAATTTTTCTCTTATGTAGATGTTTTAATCTCTTGATTATTCAAAATACACCTAAAAATGCTAAACCTGGAGGACAATATAAGACTGGCGTCGGCGCCATAATGGGGTAGCGTCGCCGTCATTTCTTTGGCGGTGCATGGCGGCGCGCTGTTTTTGGTTGAATTTATTATTCCTTGGCCTACTGTTAACGAAATTCATGTTCTCTTGTTTTCAAGATAGGGACGTGTTCTGTACGTCTAGTAAATTTTTGCTTACTCGGGTGTGGTTTGATTCTTTGCCCCGGTCTCTTTAGTCTCGGATAGACGATACTGGCTTTGGTCGTTTTGTCGTGTCTTATATACCTAGACGAGTATCTTTGATGATCCTTCACTACATGCTCTGACGGAGTGGTGGTTGGATACCACTCACACCTTTTCATTTTCCGGTGGAGGAGATGACGGTCCCTCCCTTGGATTCTGTTCTTATGAATGGGATTGAGTTTGGCGGTCAGCCATTCCCTTTCGAGAGTGGCATTCTGACTTCATATCACCGAGATGACTATATCTTTGAGATGTTGGGCTTCGTGTTGTATGTTAAGGGCTCTACTCAATGGTACATTGAGTTGTATACCCCCCTATCAGGACTGTGTTCCGAGGAATGCTCACGATGTCGACTAGATTGCCCGAGCTTTCTTATTCTAACTGTTGAGGACTACCTTGTTTTGTAATTACGGATCAACCCTTCCCCTCTGTGTCTGATCGACGCTGGAGGATTCGGATCAGATTATAGCCTATGATTGGGGATCAACTGCCCTCCCTTATCTGTATCTCGGTATGGACCAGGTCGTTCGTGGAGGATCATGCCTTTATGGGATGTGGCCCATTGTGCATGTGAGTTCCTTTTCTGACCCTTTTTGTGCATCATATCTTTTCCGGTATATGAATTAATTCTGCATTCCCTTTTCAAATTTGGGTTATTCAGACCGGTATCTTGACCGGATTCGGCCCTCTACTGCTGTGGGGTATTCCTTTGTTGAGATTTTGGGATATTTCCCGTACTTTGACTCAGGACCAAGGAGCTACTTGTGGAAACTGGTTGAACGACTTGTCCTGGATTGATGTAAACAACATACATCAAACATATTAGTGCATAAACTGCATTTGAAACGCATACTTACCTAGACTAACTTTGTAGGTGTAGTCCTCCTGGAATACCCCTCTAGAGAGGCATTAGCCTTGTTGGCTTTAGTGTGCCATTGATAGATCCAGTATGTGCTATCTGATGCACGGTCCTAATTGCCGGCTTTGGTTTTTGGGTGAGAAAGTGCTTCATTGGTGGGTTGATCCCCGTGAGCGATTGATGATTAGGGCGCCGCCGTTATCTATGATGCGTGGTTGGGATATTACCTCTCCGCTCTTCATCGTGAACTGAAGGGTTACCCTGCTGATCGCCTTGTTTTCATTCATCGGGAAAATTTCATGGATGTCCTAGTGGGGCATCTTTAGGTTGCCTCTATTGGCATAATGGAAGACCAAGTGCCAATATTTCCACATGATCCAGTTGATCAGGCTACTGCTGAGCCTCATGTAAGTATTGTTGTTCTTGGTTTTTTGTACTTGGGGTCCATTTGCTCGTTTGTCTAACCCTTTTTCTTTATATGTCGTCTTCTCAGGAGAGACCTAGATGTGGATCTCATGTTGGTTGTGCCCGAATGTTGTTTCTTGGGTCTCCCAGACGAGTCCCTGCTGGTGAGCCGGTGGCTTCTAGCTCTTCTTGACATGTTCTTGGTTTGATATGCCAGATGCTGGAGAGCACTACTCGCTATTGGAATGCTTGTGGAGGTACGAAGAGTTTTGTCCCTGCTACGTATATTGTGAGCTCTTTTGTTCCTCTCGGTTGTAATCATGTGAGTCCATTCTTTCTTGTTGTGCTTTTGTTTATACAGACAAGAGCTTGCCCCCGTAACTAAGTATATACTTATGGGTTGTAGGCTAAAGATTATGGATCATATGGAAGGTTTGCTCTGTTATGATATTGAATATTTAGTTTCACTTCAGGGAATGAATAATTGGTTGGATACACATGAAGATATCTTGTTAGCCACCTTGCAATTAAAGCCTTCTATTGAAAATAAAATTAAAGAAACTGTTGGACAAAGTCCCATTTCAACACTAATTTTGAGTTTGACAATCAATTTAAATAGCCTAATCATTTTATTAATGTGTAGGAACATATAGATACCATCTCGGGTTGAATCGGAGCTTTTTAACAAGAATCGAAAGATCAAATTTTTGACAGGTTATAGTAGGTTTTCGCGCCCAAGATGCCTTTAGCGTCACCGGTGCGATACATCAATCTCGGGCGTGATTCATGGCCAAATTAAAACCCCTTAGGGTTTTGACTTTCATCTTGGGCGCTACACATACATCGCGGGCGCGATAAATGTGACTATTGGAGGTCCAGCGGCTCTTTCTGAGCATCCCTACCAAAGGGTGACACATGGCTTGCTTGCACCCATCGGAAGAATTTCCGAAGTTTGTAAATCTTGGGCGCAATGGCAAGGAACTCGGGCGCGACAAGCTCCTTTTCAGCATAAAATTAAGATTACTTTAGAAGATTCATGGGAAGGTTGTTGGGGCTATAAATACCCCTTGTCTACCACATTTATGTGGTTATACACTTTATGAACAACAAAGATTACAAAGAATTCAATTTCTTATGTCTAAAACACTTATTGTGCATCAATTTGTATTGATTTCTTTGCATTTATTTGTTGATTTAGCATTTAGTGCTTGTAGGTTTGTGATTAGCCTTGAAAAATCATTTTGTGAGTTTGAGATTAGCTCTAGAAAATCTCTTTGTATTAGTTACCTTTTAGCGTTAACACACATATTTAGTGGATTATCAAAATCTCAATCTTTGATTGAGTAGTGGAGTTGGATCGAGTTTTGATCCGAACCACTCTAAATTCCTTGTGTCTATTTCCTATCTCTGAAACTCCTTTAGAATTTATAAAATACCTTATTCACCACCCTCTAAAGTAGAATTTGGGATTTCAATTGGTATCAAAGCTAGATTACTCATCTTATTGCTTAATTGTGAGCTCTTCGATCAAATGGCTACCAAAAACTTCACTCATACTCTTCGTCCCTTCTTTGATGGATCATATTATCCTAATTGGAAATTCCGTATGAAAAAATATCTTGATATGGATGGTGTTTACTTGTGGCATATGGTTCTATATGGTCATGTTGCTCCTACTCAAGTGAAGGATGATATTATCATATCTTGGCCAAGAAAAGTGTGGACCAAGGATCACATCCAAGGTAATGCTCTCAACTGGAAGGCTATTTGTGTGATTTTTTCTTCTTTGCATAGAGAAGAGCAAGGAAGAGTTCAACATTGCACAACGGCTAAAGTCATATGGAAGATTCTTGAGAACTACTATGAAGGAATGGTTCATGTGAAGAACAAGAAGGTTGAGCTTCTCATTAGAGAATATGAAGCTTTCAAGAAAAGCCAAATGTCATTGATACCACCAATAGACTTCTTGCCATTAGTACCAATCTCAAAAAGCTGGGAAAGCATTATACTCTTGGTGAAATCAAAGACAATATTATTCGTTCATTGACACTCCTAGATTGGCAACCGAAGATAACCGCCATTGAAGAGTTTCATTATTTGAGCAAGTTGAGAACCGATGAGCTTATTCAAAATTTACTTCTTCATGAGATGACCTACGTAAAGAGTATCCAAGAGTTGAATAAGGCTCAAGAAGACAAAACTAAGGGACCGAGATCCTTAGGATGGTATAGGCATAGAATCTCATGATAGCTCTTGTGATATTGTTCTTGTGAAAAATGTTGCTGGTGATTCTTGTGGTGTTAATATTGAAAATGTCTTGGTTGATAATTCTTTAGTTTATGAAATTCATGATGAATGCCATGACATGATAAATGAGCTAACCAACAAATATAGTGACTATCATACCAAAATGAAGTATTTCAAAAAGGGAGCTTCTAAGGCTAAAAATGACATGCTCATTTGAAGAAAGAAATTCAAGACTTAAAGTCTTTTTTAGAATCTATCCCTAAGCAAGATGTCAATGTCTTGCTTAAAGAAAATGAAACACTAAAGAGTGAAATTCTTTCTCTAAATAGCTCTATCTTAAGATTTCACAAAGGGAAGGAATCTTTGGACAATCTTCTTGATTCCCAAAGAAACCCAACCATAAAAATTTAGTCTTGGCTATAGTCATAACCCCTCTTCCTCAAATGTGACTACTTTTGTGAAGGCTTCTTCATCTCAAACTTCTTATATAGAAGTTCATCCTTCTTTGCTCAAACCAAAAGAGATGAAGAAGTGGTATGCTCAACCTCCCAAGGCTAAGCCATTTTTGGCTCCTAAGCCCAAGAGCAAGGTGGGTACAAGACCCCCTAGATATAATCATGCCTATCAATATAGTCATAAATAGGAGAAGAGAAATATGCAAAAGAATCATGTTCATTCATATCCTTATGTTCATTCTCATAACAATGCTCATGCATACACATATGATCACTCTTGTGCAAATTGCTATGCTCACACATGTGAGGCTCCTAGAGCCAAGACTTATCCATCTTACGCTCACATGTCCCATGGGCTTCAATGTGTTTATTGCATGAGATATGGTCACAAGAATGTTGATTTCTATGTTAGAAATGTCCAATTGAGGTTAATTCCCTTGGAATATTCTAGTGCTAACTTCTAAGGATCCAATATTATATGGGTACCTAAAGGTTGAGTTTGTGTGTTCTAGGTTTCAAAGGAAACTGTGGTGAATAAAACCAAATGGTGTGTCGATAGCAGTTCTTCTAGGCACATGACCAACCACATCTCTAACTTCACCCAATTGGAACATAAAAAGTTAGGAAATGTCACCTTAGGTGATGATAGCAAAGTTCAAGTTGTGAGGATAGGCAAGATAGGTAACTCTTGATCTCATGAGTGATTCATGGCCATATTAAAACCCCTTAGGGTTTTGACTTTCATCTCGGGTGGTACACATACAACCCGAGCGCGATGAATGTGACCGTTGGAGGTCCAACGGCTCTTTCTTTGTACCCCTACCAAAGAGTGACACAAGGCTTGCACCCATTGGAATAATTTCAGAAGTTTGTAAATCTCAAGCACAATGGCAAGGATCTCGGGCGCGATAGGCTACGTTTCAGCATAAAATTTAGATTACTTCTAGAAGATTCATGGGAAGGTTGTTGGGGCTATAAATACCCCTTGTCTATCACATTTATGTGGTTAGATACTTTATCAACCACCAAGATTAAAAAGCATTCAATTTATTATTTCTAAAACATTTATTGTGCATCAATTTGTATTGATTGCTTTCCATTTCTTTGTTGATTATCAATTATTTGATTAATCATTTAGTGGTTTTTGGTTTGTAATTAGCCTTGAAAAATCACTTTATGAGCTTGAGATTATCTCTAGAAAATATCTTTGTATTAGTTAGTGTTTAGCTTTAAAACACTTATTTAGTGGATTATCAAAATCTTAATCTTTAATTGAGTAGAGGAGTAGGATCGAGTTGTGATCTGAACCACTCTACATTCCTTGTGTCTATTTCCTATCTCTTAAACTCCTTTAGAATTTTTAAAAACCTTATTCAACCCCCTCTAAGGTAGAATTCGGGATTTCAGAAACTCAGTTTGAAGATCCTTATTTACAGAAGATGAGAAGAAAGGTTGAGTAAGGAAAACATGATCAATTTAATTTGAGAAATGATGGTCTTTTGTTAAATGGCAGTTGTGTTTGTGTTCCAAATGTGAAAAACTTGAGGAAGAATATATTAGAAGAAGCTCATATGCATCCTGGAAGTAGTGAAATGTACAGAAATTTGAAGCCTTTTTATTGGTGGCCAACAATGAAGAAACATGTGTCAGAACTTGTGGCTAAATGTTTAACATGTCAACAAGTGAAAGCATAACATCGGGCACATGCAGGTAAGCTTCAATCTTTTGCTATACCAGAGTGGAAATGGGGGAAAATAATTATGGATTTTGCTGTTGGGTTTCCACGTACATTCAGAAAGTATGATTCTATTTCGGTTATTGTTGATAAACTCAATAAATCACTTCATTTCTTACTTGTTCAACAAACTTGACAAATTGGCTACATTAGGTGTTTCTATTTCAATTGTATCTGATAGAGATCCACGATTTCTCTCACACTTTTAGGGTAGTTTACAAAATGTGTTAGTGATATGCACTATATCAATATGTTTGACCATGTATTGATTTTATCTTTTTGTTATTAATTAATTGGCACTTTTATTATCATTTTATATTAAGATTAAAATACTTAAATGGTTAATTTTTTCTAAGGTCATCAAATGTGACTTGATAGTGGAACCTTTATAATTAATATAGAATTATATTCCATTTATTCCTAGTCTTAATAGAACATTAAGACTAGTATGATGTTGACTGATAATTATATTTTACTAATTATGTATATGAGATATTAAGTCAAATCATAGGTGCTATTTGAGAAATAAGGCACTGGATGACCCATGATGAGATTACTACATAGATTATAGTCATAAGTAATTGTCATTATAGTTTTATTAGTATCATCCTTCGACCTTCAAATCATCACTGATTTCTACATAGCTATTTCACATTTTGATACAGTTTTACATTACTTTAACCGGATAATGGAATAGATTATTATTGGATATGGAAGTAACTATGTGAGAAATGTGAGTGACTGAGAAGGATTTTGTCTCTCATTTATTTGAGTAAGAAATCTATGGGCCCTTTGAAAAAGATAAACTGAAGCAAATGCATGGCCATGATAAATAAATTGATAAAGAGTTACTATTTTCAGTCTACTTGGAATCAAGAAACTAATGATTGAATATTATAAGGATGATAGTACTATGTCTTATATTCAATCAGGATATCGTGAGATAAAAGAATTAAAATATTTTTCTAAATGGTTAAATCAGATAATCGATATTCATATAACTTGAGTAGTCATAATTCTTGCTAGATACCACTTATGACTTGTGGGTCGAAATAGGGGTTTTGGGCCTACTACAAACGTTGTGTGAACCTATACGATCGCACACTAAGAACGGGCCCAAAACGTGTATGGCTTTTATTAGCCCGAGAAAATAATCTGATAAATAAATATATAAGATATATTTCGAATATATAGTTAGGTGGTTGAATAAAAAATTAATTCGTTTTAAGATAAAGAGTTATCTTAATTTTAACTAGATTTAATTGTTAATTATTATTTAATGATAAATGTTAATTTATATATAAGAGTTAATTTCATAAATAATCACGACCTTTACATAAATTTCATTTTAATCACGACATTTAAAAGTTGTCATTTAAAACCATGACCTTTCATTATTATTTTTTTCAAATTTATCATTTTAATGTAATTTTGTTGACTAAATTCTTCAACAAACCATTAATGAAAGACCTAAATTATAAATAAACACCAAATATTATTATCTTTGAGTTAGAGTATGTGTGATTAGTAATTTTTAGTCGGAATAAATACATCGAATTTTGCTTTGGTGATAGATTTGAAACAAAACGAAAGGTCGTGTCTTTAAATGCCAACTTTTAAAGATCGTGATTAAAATGAAACATTGTGTAAAGGTCATGATTTTTTATGTAATTAGCCCTAAAAATAAATAACTATTAATTAAGTGAATTTAAAAATTAGAGATAATGGTTATCTTTAAGGTATTATCTTTTGAAGATAATTAATTAAGTATATTTATCTTTAAGAGTTTTTGTATAAATATTAACTTATAGAGTTATCAAATACAAAGTGTTAGAATAAGATTGAAACATACGCATTTGATTCAAATCCTACTATTGTTGTATGCATATAAATACACATTTAGAAATAGGGTTGAAATACACAAAATTCTTAATTCACTAAATTTATAATTACTTGGTGAAACAATAGAGCTAGCACACAAGCACTAGTTTTGGAAAAAGGTTTGTTCGTGTGTATACTCGTAGAGGACGCGTCCTTTTGGAGGAGTTTCTGATCTGAGGCAAGGTATCACCAAAGTGAACCACCTCTCCTCCTTCCTACATTACTGATTGAATTCGACATTCAAGTAAGTTTTAATTATACAACCTGTCTTTTTACTCGAATTACATGAATCTTACTTGTATTTTGACATAAAAAAAATTGAATTTCCGCTGCATTATGAACCTAGAAAACCCAACACTAGTATCAAAGCCGCTTGTAATTTGACTGATTTAATTCTATGTGTGTATGTGATATATACTTGTTGTATATTCTATTTTGAAAAATGATTGGTTTTCTAAATTTTTATTGAAACTGTTTTGAAACGAACTTAATTTGGTTTTAAAATCTGAATCGTTTATGTGATTAGTATAATTAATTTGTATGAAAACAGTATGGATGAATTAATTTGATTAATTGTTTAATATGATTAAACACTACGAATATAATGTTCTAAATTAATATTACGTTTTTAATTTGATTAAAAGATTAGTAATATTAATTTTCATACGAATTATTTAGAAGGGGAAAAACAGATCAGTAAAACTGTTTTCAATAGGATTAGTAAACTGTTTATGAAACTGTTTTAATTCTATTCGTAATTTTTTTTTTGAATAGGATTAGTAAACTATTTATGAAACTGTTTTAATTCCATTAATAATTCTATTTATGAATAGGAATAGTAAACTGTTTTTTGAAACCGTTTTAATTTTATTAGTAAAGTTGTGTTTAATTATGTTTTGAACATAATTTATAAAACTGTATTTAATTCTGCTTTGTGCTGAATTAATAAAAATTTTTAATTTAAGTATTAAATAAATTGTTTCTGATCAGTTTTATAATAGTGTAATTAAGATGCAGCATTTAGGGTTTTAGGGTAATTTTAATCTATTTCGAACATATTAAAATAGACCGTAATTAATTAAGATTATTGATTTTGGACCACTGCATGGGGCGCTGTCCCGAACCTCGCCAAGGGGCCGCGCCCCTTGGATCCCGCCGATACACTCCAGAAAGGACTGATACCCCTTTTTAACTCGACGTGTTTTGTCATGTATTTTAATTTAATACTTTAAATGATGATTATCAAATATGATTTAAATTATCATTAATAACATGTGATTATTATTACATATGACTTAAAATAATTGAACAAACATGTTTTATGTTTATCTTATTAGTTATGTACTTTGTATGATTATTTAATATGTGATAATATAGGATAACTAAATAGGATAACATAAACTAAACCTTTACTAAATATTAATTCTTTCAAATATCTCCCATTATAACAACACTTATCAAGACTCTGATTGCTATGTATAGGATATCGTCAAAGCATAATATATAAAATTATCTAAGTAAGATAAGATGGATAAAATTGATATCCATATGTTTGATTTGTTTAGACTTAACTAGGTTATCAAAATGGTTTTGAACCTAGTGTATTAGATAGAATATCAAAAGACATGTGATTTTAATATTCTATATTCAAGAATTACATAAGATATAATTGGTAAAGTGTTACCTACCTAAATATTACTTTAAACGATAAGCCAAAGCCTCCTTGAAGTATGGTGAAATATGGATCTTATCCCACAATTGTTGAAATTATTATTAAGAATTTTATATAAATTATGGATATATGTCATGGGAATTTTATTGTATCTTTTATTAAATGCTATTTGTATATTTATTGTTGTAGAGATGGCTTCAAACACTACACATACTTTATCAATGCGATCAATTCTTAAGAAGGATAAGTTCAATGGCACTAACTTTCTGGACTGGTACGGAAACCTAAGAATTGTTCTTAGGCAAGCAAGAAATGAATATATACTTGATCAACCTCTCCCTGAGGAACTAGCTATTGGTGCTACTAGAGCTCAAAGGGATGCTTATACGAAGCATCTCAATGACTCTATTGATGTCACTTGTATTATGCTTGAATGCATGGAGAATTAGCTCCAAAAGGAAATGATGGAATTGGATGCGAACACCGTGATTGTTGATCTCATGGAAATTTTCTAAGAGAGAGAAAGAATTGAAAGGTTCAATATCATCAAGGATTTCTTTCTTGCAAGTGGACTACTAGTGGCTCAGTTAGTCCTCATGTTTTGAAGATGAAAGGTCACCTTGAACATTTGGACAGGTTTGGTCTCACAATTGCCCAAGAGTTAGTTGTGGACATTGTTCTCCAATCTTTGCCTGAGACTTATGATGGTTTCATCGTGAACTTCAATATGCATAATATGAAGAAGACCATCACAGAGTTGTATGGGATGCTTCAAACTGCTGAAAAGAGCATCAAGAAGGAAATCAAGGATGTTCTCATGATGAACAAGGGAAAGGGTATGAAACGTTCTGGTAAGGGCAAGGGAAAGGCTTCTCAAGGCTTTAAGAAATCTAAACCAAAGCCCAAGACCAAGGATGAACCCAAATCAAAACCGCCAGAAGAAGGAATTTTCTTTTTCTACAAGGAATCGTGTCATTGGAAGAGGAATTGCAAGAAATATATGGATGATCTGAAATCGATCTCTCTACTTCTAATTCATGGATATTAGATACTAGATCTGGATCTCACATTTGTACTAATGTACATGGTCTCAAAAGGAGTAGAAGTTTGACAAAAGGCGAAGTGGACCTACGAATCAGCAATGGTACAACAGTTGCTGCTTTAGTTGTAGAGACTTACGAGTTATCTTTTCCTAGTGGACTTATTTTATGTTTGAATAATTGTTATATACCTACCATGTGTAGAAATATTATTTCTATTTCTTGTTTGGACAAGGATGGTTTTGAATTTATTATTAGGAATAATAAATGTAGTAGTTCGCATAATAACATTCTTTGTGGATATGTTCCACGCACTAGTGGTCTTTATATTTTGAATGTTGAATACATTAATGAAAAATCAATCTATAACATCGATACTAAGAAGTTTAAGTCAAATGATTTAAACGCTACTTACTCTTGCATTGTCGTTTAGGCAATATAAATGAGAAATGCATTTCAAAGCTTCAAAGAGATGAACTTTTGAATTCATTTGGTTATGAATCATTTAAATCATGTGAATCTTGTCTAGTGGGCAAAATGACAAAAACACCTTTTATTGGAGAAGGTGAAGAGCTAAAAGCTTATTATGCCTTATACATACAGATGTATGTGGTCCATTAAGTACAAATGCTAGAGGTCAATTTTAGTACTTCATTAATTTTAATGATGATTTCAGTAGATATCGTTTTGTCTATCTAATGAAACATAAATCTGAATCTTTTGAAAAGTTCAAAATCTTTAAAAATGAAGTACATAATCAACTTGGTAAAAATATTAAAACACTAAGATCTTATCGAGGAGGTGAATATTTAAGCCAAGAATTTGTAGATCATTTAAGAGATTGTGGGATCATTTCTCAATTGACTCCACCTGGAATGCCACAATGGAATGGTGTGTCTGAACTGAGAAATCGAACTCTATTGAATAAAATTCGACCAATGATGAGTCGAACTGATCTTCCAATCTCATTTTGGGGTTATTCAAGAGAAACCGTTGCATTCATTTTGGATAGAGTTCCATCAAAGGCAATTGAAAAGACACCGTATAACATATGGACTAGAAAAACTCATAGTTTGTCTTTTCTTAAGATTTGGGGATGTCAAACTTATGTGAAGCGGTTAATTTCGGATACATTAGCATCAAAATCTGACAAATGCTTTTTTGTTGGATATCCTAAAGAAACTAAGGGATATTCAAGAACCACAACAAATGCATTTTTGCTTGAAATGGTGTCTTTTTGGAAAGAGAATTTATTTCCAAAGGAACTAATGGGAGTACAGTACAGCTTAAAGAAATTCAAGAACCACAAAGTCGCATTGTACCAAGTATAGAACCTCAAATGAAGCAACAAGCAATTGCTGAACCAGAACAAGTACCACGGGGCCAAAGGAGCTTTGATAGGACACGTCATAATCCTATGAGATATGGATTTCTCACTACTGAGAACAATGATGATTGTGAATCAAGAAGAACCCACATCCTATCAAGAGGCCGTAAATAATCCTAACTCTGAAAAATGGCTTGAAGCCATGAGATCGGAAATGCAATCCATGTATGATAATCAAGTTTGGACCTTTATTGACCCAACTGATGGTGTAAAACCATTGGGTGCAAATGGGTCTTTAAGATGGAAATATGCTTACCTATAAAGCAAGACTAGTTGTAAAAGGTTTCAGACAAATACAATGTATTGACTATGATGAAACTTTTTCACTATTAGCTATGCTCAAATCCATTCGGATTCTCCTTGCCATAGCCGCATATTATGACTATGAGATATGGAAAATGGATATCAAAACGGTATTTCTTAATGGAAACTTACTTGAGGATGTGTACATGAAACAACCGGAGGGTTTTGCCAATCCGGAGAATTCTACAAAGGTTTGCAAGCTTCAAAAATCTATTTATGGATTAAAGCAAGTTTCTCCAACTTGGAATCTTTGTTTTGATGAATCTATCAAAGAGTTTGACTTCATCGAGAATGAATATGAACCTTGTGTATACAAGAAGGTTAGTGGGAGAGCGATTATTTTCTTAGTGCTTTATGTTGATGACATACTGCTCATTGGAAATGATATCCCCATACTACAAAATGTTAAATCATGATTAGGGAATTATTTTTCAATTAAAGACTTGGGAGATGCTGCTTATATTAGGCATCAAGATCTATAGAGATAGATCTAGAAGACTCATTGGCCTAAGTCAAAGCACTTATGCTGATAAGGTATTAAACAGGTTTAGTGTCACGACCCAATCTCATGGAACGCGACCGGCGCTAGGGTATGGGTATTGTAGTACTAAAACTTGTAGCTAGCCTTATGGTTAACATACAAACACATAAACCTGCAAGGAACCAATGCTTGGAGGCAACCGAGACTCCAACCTTATTTTAGCAGTTTATAACATCAACAGTTAATAATAAATGCTAAATCCACTCTAAATATCCAAACATGGCATAAATAATAAAACCAGAGTTAACAATATAATGCCAAAACAATAATAAGATTAGTCGGACCAATCCGACAACAAACTAGAACAATAAAGACTTCTAGTTTCTACGAAGAATGAAATCGGTTTGACAGCTTTATTAAAAATAAAGAAAAATGTCTGAGTAAAAAATAAAGAATCAGACACCAGCTGACTAGCTCAAAAATCATAAACCTGGGAATGGATAAAAACAACGGAGTCAGATATACTGAGAAGAGTTCATACCACTATTTACATTTATTAAGTGGAAAACCTTTAAAACAATTAAAACATTTTATATAAGCATTATGATTAATAGTTGGAATCCTAAACCACAAATATTCTAACTTGAATACTTTAATCCAAAAGGCCTGGTCTCGAGAGTTAGGCTCCAACCGAGTTATCACCGACCGCACTTAGTCTTCCAATGGGAGTCCCGAGAGTTGAGCTCCAACCGAGTTACCTTAACCACACATATGGATCCAGTATCAATACTTATACCTTTACACAGATCAATACCGCTGCGCACACAGTCGTAATGATCCCCATTAGATAGAATGTTCCAACTAAAAGTCATAATGATAAAACAGTTCGAAATCTGCATATACAATATATATAGCAAAACAACAATTTACTTAATAAAGCGCTAAATAGTAAATATAAACTCACAGCTTGCGAATCCACGTGAAAAACCGGGCAAGCAACTAAACCTGATTTGATCCCGATGCACGAGCAGTCGACGAGTCTAAGAAAACATAAATCACAATTAGTATCATCCTCTAACTCTAGGGAGTACTAGACACTACATAGGACTAGCACAGATATCAATCAATCCAAAGTAGACATTATCATAATGTCGCTACACATATATAGCCAAAATGCCCAAGCATAAACTAAGGTGGAGCAATCATATATACTCATACCTTAACCAGAGTTATATAGGAAGTTAAACCCCATTGAGTTCCACTTGAAAACATAATTCGGAAACCTTTTCAACAACTTGATAAAACAATTCAAAAACCAAAATGATACTTAACCGAGTCAACTAAGACTTCCAAGCTTATCTCACATGTCGGGCGACCCAAGTCTAACCCGACCCAACATAACCAAGTTGTAAACCAATGTTTAAAATTTGGAATCAATTAATAATTCAAAACCCGAGTTTGAAAAACAAGAAACTCAATATCGCTTAACTAACCAATTAATCAACACATAATAAAGTGTTTGATAAAATCCATAATGAACCAACACGCTGAAAAGACAACACAAGTCAAAACATGCCTTAGCAAAAAAAATAAAAGATAAGTATATTCCTCATGCCCAAGCAATGCCAATAACCAACTAAACATCAATCTCATACTTAAAAATAGAGCATGGAAAAGCACAAAATTTCTTAGCTTAGTCTAGGCATAAACCAACATGAAATGAACACCGCAATCCAAGTATAATATTATCCTAAAAACATTATACAAAACAGCCCTAAACATTTAAATTAAGCCAAAACAGTTTATAGGCATTCCTCAACATACCAACTCATTTAACAATCACCAAACTTAGATTCCAAACAACAATAGATATCCTAACAATTATGAATCGCAGAGACAAGCAAAACAGCCCTATAATCATGTTTGGACAAATCTAAACAACCAAATCATTTACAATCTCCAATCAATCCACAATCTCATATTATGTATGAACAAAAACTTAGATAACTCATTTTGGAATCAAATTAACCAACCATGAACATACGAGTCAATTACTACAATGAATGACAAAGCGATGCATCAATTTGCGTTATACATAATCCTCCTAATATGAATCAACAATAATAAAATCCAATTATTAATAACATGAAATGGGCAGCCCTAATCAATTCAAAACAGTTTATACACAAAGCAATATAAAAGTTTGAATCTAAGGTAACCAATTCTTGATTTTGATAACAACCATCTCAACATAATAAATCATTCCTAGAACATGTATAAACAGCTACTATTTATCCAAACCATAGCCACAACAATCAACATCACCAAAATGAACAACAACACCACAACACAACAATTGAATTGAGTAAAACGATTATGAAAAGGATTAGATACCTTAACAACCCAAGCAAACAAATAATCTCAGAATTGAGGTGGTTCCAACGCTATAAGAATGAAATTAAAAGAAAGATTGAACCACGAATCGAATCAAACGAATAATCAAGGATTTGGAATGTAAAAATGAAGATCAAACACTTACTAATTTATTGGGGCACCAAATATCAAGTGAGAAACGTTTAGAAATAGTTTAGAATGCGTTTAGGATTTCTAAAATCAAAAGGGGGCTGATTAGGTCGCACAAATGGAATTTTTATAGGCAAAAACAAAGCAAACCGGACCTACGGTCGGTTCCACCTAGAAGGTCCAGTTATAGCGCCTGTTGACTTACTGCCACAATAAAAATGTAGTTGACCGGACCTACATCCGGTTCTACTCTTAGGGATAATATATCCAAAGGGCAGCCCAATCCAACGGTGGAATTGGGAGATATGGATGTTTTACTATAGCATGGCAGATTTAGAAAACATGGGAACATTGTTTTGATAACAACCCAAAAATAAATCAATTCAACATCAAATACTTAAAGGCTCAAAGAGTACACATAAGTCACTCAACATGATATAACCAAGGTACCACATATGTTAATCCAAACATATATAAATCCGAAAACAAGTCAGAATCACAACGAAAACATGTTGAAGCGAAAACAAAACTAAATTCCATCACAAACCAAACTTCAAACGGATAACCAAACAACCAAAACAAGTCGGAAAACATGGGGTATTACACTTAGTATGCAAGACTCCAAGAGAGGATTCTTGCAAATGTCACATGGCATCAGTCTCAACAACACTCAGTGTCCTAAGACATAGGATGAGCGAGACCACATGAGTAAGATTCCATATACTTCTGCTATTGGATCTATCATGTATGCAATGTTGTTTACTCGACTTGATGTCCCGTATGCATTGAGTACAACGTATGCTTTGAGTACAACGATCACATACCAGTCAAATCCATATGAAGGTCATTGGGCAGTAATTAAGAACATCCTTAAGCAATTGAGAAGAACTAAAGATGCATTCTTACTATTTGGTGGTCAGGAAGATGAGCTGATTGTAAAGGGTTACACATACCCAACTTCTAAACTCACATACATGATTATAAATCACATTCAGGTTATGGTTTTTGTTTAAATGGAGGTGCTTTCAGCTAGAAAAGCTCAAAACAAGATACCGTTGCTGATTCTACAACCGAAGCTGAGTATATAGCTGCTGTAGACGTAGCTAAGGAGGCTGTTTAGATCAAGAAGCTCATAACCATATTAGGAGTTGTTCCGAGTATATCTGATCCCGTGAAGTTGTTATATGATAATAATGGGGCTATAGCATCAGTAAAAGAGGCAAGATCACATCAGCAATCCAAACACATACTCAGGCGTTATCATCTCATTCGAGAAATCATTGATAGAGGAGACATGACGATATGCAGAGTTTCAAAAAATGATAATGTTGCTGATCCGCTAACTAAGGCTCTTCCACAGTCTAAACATGAGAGTCATACTAGGTCCATGGGTATTAGATTTACCGTAGATTGGGCCTGGTGCAAGTGGGAGATTGCTAGTGATATGCACTAGGTCAATCATGTTTGACCATGTATTGACTTTATGCACTAGGTCAATCATGTGACTTGATAGTAAAACCTTCAGGATTAATAAAAGATTAAATTTAAACTAAACCTAGTCTTAATAGTATATTGAGACTAGATATTGACTGATGATTATATTTTACTAATCATGTATATGAGTATTAAGTCAAATCATAGTGCCATTTAAGAAATGAAGCACTGGATGTCCCATCATGAGAATACTACATAATAAGTAATTCTCATTATAAATTTATTAGTATAGTCTTTTTACCTTGAAATCATCATGGATTTCTACATAGCTACTTCACATTTTGATACAGCCTTACATTATTTTTAACCAGATAATGGAATAGATTGTCATTAGATGTGAAAGTAACTATGTGAGAAATGTGAGTGACTGAGAAGGAATTTGTCCCTCATTTATTTGAGTAAGATATCTATCGGCCCCTTGAATAAGATAGACTGAAGAAAATGCATAGCCATGCTAAATGAATTGATAAAGAGATATCATTTTCAGTCTACTTGTAATCGAGAAACTAATGATTGAATATTATAAGGATGACAATATTATGCCTTATATTCAATCAGGATATCGTGAGAGAATGAGATTAAAATATTATTGTAAATGGTTAAATCGAATCATCGATATTTATACAACTTAGGTAGTCATAATGTCTTGCTAGTGGCAACTTATGACTTGTGGGTCGAAATAGGAATTTTGGGACTACCGCCAAAGTTATATGAACCTACAGGGTCGCACATTAAGAACAGGCACAAAACCTGTATGGGTTTTATAAGCCTGAGAAAACAATGTGATAAATAAATATATAAGATATATTTCGAATATATAGTTATGTAGTTGAATTAATAGTTAATTCTTTTTAAGATAAAGAGTTGCCTTAATTATAACTATATTATAACTATATTATAACTAGATTTAATTATTATTTATTATTTAGATAGAAATGTTATTTTAAAAATATAAATAACTATTAATTAAGTGAATTTCGAAATCATAGATAATGGTTATCTTTATGGTATTATCTTTGATGATAATTAATAAGTATATTTATTATTAAGAGTTTTTTATAAATATCAACTTATAGAGTTATCAAATACAAAGTGTTACAATAAGTTTGAAACACACATATTTGACTTAAACCCTAGTTGCTGTATGAATATAAATACACACTTAGGAATAGGGTTGATATACACGAAATTCTTAATTCACTAAATTCGTAATTCCTTTGTGAAGCAATAATGCTAGCACACAAGCACTAGTTTTGGCAAAAGGTATGTTCGTGTGAATACTCGTAGAGGACGCGTTCTTTTGGAGGCATTTCTGATCCAAGGCAAGGTATCACCAAAGTGAACCACCTCTCTTTCTTTCTACATTGTTGATTGAATTCGAAATTCAAGTAAGTATTAATTATACAACTTGTCTTACTATTCACATTACATGAATCTTTCTTGGGTTTTGATAAAAGATTTCAAATTCCTCTGCGTTATGAACCTAATAAACCTAACAAAATGCTATGGGTACTAAATTTCATTTCAGTACAGCATTTCATCCGTAGACAGATGGACAATCAGAGAGAACCATTCAGACTTTAGAAGACATGATAAGATCTTCTGCACTAGAGTTCAAAGGGAACTGGGATGATCATTTGCCTTTGATGGAATTTGCCTACAGTGATAGTTTGCATTCTAATATCGATATTGCTCCATATGAAGCATTGTGTGGAAGAAAATGTCGAAGTTCAGTGTGTTGGGATATTGAAGGAATGAGGCAACTTGAAGGTCTTCATATAGTTCAAGAAACTATGGATAAGATACAAACAGTCAAACAATGTTTCAAAGCATCACAAGATCAGCAAAATAGCTATACTTATAGACATCGTAGGGAAATGGAATATGAAGTGGGTGAGAAAGTATTTTTGAAAGTATATCCATGGAAAGGAATTTTGAGATTTGGCAAGCAGGGAAATCTTAGTCCAAGATATATTAGACCATACGAAATCATTGAGAGAATTGAACCATTGGCTTATCGACTAACATTACAGGGAGAGTTATCACAGATTCATGACGTGTTTCATGATTCCATGTTACGAAGATATAGATCTGATCCTAGACATGTGATGCAAGAAATGGAGGTAGAATTCACAGAGAAATTGGTATACATGGAGGAACCTGTAGAAATACTGGAACAGAGGTAAATAAATTATGGAATAACGAGATAACGGTGGTTAAAGTAAGATGAAGTCGTCATTCTTCAAAGGAAGCTACATGGGAGGTTGAAGAACATATGAGAAGGAAATATCCTAATCTTTTTCATGATGGGGGTAAGTTCATAAATTTCGAGACGAAGTTTTCTAAGGTGGGGAGAGTTGTAACACCCATATTTAGATTTGATAAAGTCATGCTCATGCATTTCATTCATTTTGATGATCATGCGTAAGTGTCATTCATAAGCATTTACGTGAGAATTTAAGGTATGATTAATATTCAATGAAATTGAATTGACGGGATCCTAATTAATACAATAACTATTCAAAATGCTTCGAGTTTATATAATGATAAACAAATAGATTCGAACTAAATTTGAATAAAAGTACGTCGGTTAACTAGGGTTATTTGGTTATCATGAAACAAAATAAGCTAAATTGTCTAAGTCAGACTTTGATTAAATTTTAAGGATTATATGAGATATTACTAGTGACGAATAATTACATACAACCAATCTTATTATTGCATGAATAAGCCCTAGCTAAATGATAAAAATCGCCTCTTGATTTTGATTCGTGATATATAAAAAGAGAAAGAGAGAAGAAAGAGTAAGAAATTGAAGAAAACCTAAACCTAAATCCAGAAACAAGATCAATTACACCTGAATTGATGTTTGTATCAATAAAAGAAGATATTTGGTAAGTAATTTAAGTGTTTTAGTTGATTAGGTTAGGGTTCATCATCTTTTTGCAAGAAATCTGCATACATACGAATTTTTTATCTATGTTGTTTATATCATAAATCGAGTTATTTAACTCAAATTTGAACGATTCTTGAGGCTGTGGAAACTATAATCAGTATACTACAATTTTTATTCTTTGTGCTTCATTCGATCATTTAAAGTTTTTATGATAGCCTAATACGCCACACCATTTTATTACTTTGTCGGCCTTTACAGCCTGATAGGGTATCACCAAAACTTGCATAACTCATTCTATAAAGATATAATTGAGTTGTTTCTTTTTTATATTTTATAGACTCATATACCTATAACTCCGCCGAAGGGTTTTGTCAAATTGCGTTTATATTGATATGTGAATCACTTTGAATATAGGATATATGTTTTGCCTACTTTGTAGAACTATGGCTGCAACCTTAGTTGCTTGTAAAAGTGATACAATGAGTTATACATGTCCAAATAATTCCATGTTTGATTATGTGAATTCATTAGGATGTTAACTAAAACTTTTTAGTTTTGACAAAATACCAATTTTGTCATTTGGATGGTGAATAAAGAGTGAACATTTAGTTATACAATCTGTCTAGACAGTTTAACCTAGTTATGTTGTAAATTTCATAATTTGCTTTATACTAATCCAATTGATGTGCTTCCAATTGGAAAGGAAACTATACTCATACTTACAAGACTCATGTCAATATTATTCATAAATGATGTTTGTGTTAGGATTGGTACCTATCTAAAGTTGGTACATGAAATCTGCCTAGTAAAAAGGATTGTTATTAATAGTTGCTTATTTATATAAATTATCAAAATAGTTATTCCTTATGAATGAATTGAGATTGTACATGTGAATAGGTACTTATATATCAAAAGGTAATACGAAGGACAAGTCTGGAACTTCACGGGTTTGGGCTCGATGAATTGAGTAAGTGAATAGATAGCATTATACTTGGTATATACGTTTGTTTTGCAATTGCAAGTGTGTGTTGAATTGAGACGTAAATGCGCTTGTGAATTATGGTTGAATTATTGGTGTGATTCATGTTTTTGTTATAAGAATTATATCATGCTTATGTTTGGATATTCAATTTTAATTGAGATAGTCGTTGGTTGCCTAAAATGGCGATTTGGGCCAACGACGTGAGATTGAGATATTGGTTGCCTAAAGGGAAATTTGGGCCACTAAAAATATGTTGGTTCCCGATATAGAAATTTGGACCAACATGTGAATTATGCATATGGTGAATATCCTTTTGTAAGCTTAATGTTGATTGGAATTGTGTAAATATGTTTGCATTGAATTAACCATTAGACTGCTCTATTTGTTATGATTATTGCATAAGTTGAATGAATCATTGCTTGAGTTATATATTAGTTACTTGGAATGCATATGAACGTGTATGTTTAGTATACATATATCTATTTGCTTATTGAGTTGCAGGCTCACCCCTCTGCCTTATTTTTTTCAGGATACAAAGAGTTGCATTGAGTCGACATTTACATTTGATATAGGTTTCAGGTGGGCCAATGGAGAGTTCATTGCAAGTGCATATTTTGAAGTGTTTATGTATATAAGATAGATAAATGAAACTTTTTTATTAGGAGTTATTGTTTTATGTGAGATAGTATGAATGTACATGGATATGCTTTTAGCTAATACTTTTGTGTCGAAACATGACATGTATGAAATGGAATTTTTTGTGTTGGTTAAAACTTTATGAGTAAATAATGTTTTAATTAAGAGGGTGTTACAGAGAAAGTTTAATGAAATGCAGCAGGTGCATAAATGTGTGGTAAATGAGCATGATCGATAAGACGCAAGCCATGTGGTTGTGTCCATGGAAACTATTTAGACACAAGCTCAAACTCTCGTAGTGTTGTAGTGAGATGTGTGTTGTATGTTGTAATGAAATGAGCAAAGTTAAGCTCTATTTATAAGGTAGAGCTTGTCATAAGAATGCAACACCTCACATGCTAGGTGTCACACACCAAGCAAAGGTGTTGCTACCACATGACACCTTTCATGTGATGACATCACCACCTATATGATGTCATTATATGACATTAGATACATGACATAAGCTCATGACATAACCACATTATATCATCATCATGACGTCATCTAATTTATGATTAGTGCTTAAGTATCATTAATTACACTAATTAATTACTTAAGCCTTCTAATCATACAACTTGGTTAAAATATAATTAGGTTCCTACTAATTTATATCTCTTATAATTCAGTCCCTGATTAACTTGGATAAATACAATTAGATTCTTACTAATTTATAACTCTTACAAATTAGTCCCTAATTTGTACTTGTTTTTCATCTTCTATTAATTTCCGAGATATGCTAGTATCTATATGAAATAGATCTTCGTAAAACTCAATCGGTTGCACACTCTATTGTGTGTGACTAACTAGGTTCACTTCTATATGGAAACGAACGTCATAAGAAACGCCTTTCTTATATTAAATAATTAAATTCATTTATTTATTAATTCTCGTAAATCGAGAGTGACGTATAGCAACATATCACAACCCCCAAATAGAGATGAATGTTTCGATGCATTCTTTATGAACCAATGTTCATAATTACTGTACACTCAAAATTCCTTTCATATAAGATTCTGATCTCGACTAGTGTCACGGTTAAGTCAAGCACTATTTGTCTTAATCGTATGAGCTCATCTCTCAGCTCTAATTCTTGATAAATATAACTTCTACTAGAAACGACTTTCTAAGTAAGTCATATACACCTGCGCAGGTTTTATCATCCATCAAGAACAATTCGAGATAGCATAGAATCTTGTCTCCGTTCATCCGGAGTGATGAATCATTTCTAGGTTAAACCTCTATCTCCATATACAAATAATAAGAGACAACACATCCCGTGACCCTAGCTGATGAAACTCTAATCACCTATATACAAGATAATGTCATTGCAAGTCAAAGGACATATGTACAATTATGAACTAGATGATATTAAATTAACTTTGATAAAATACCATGTATAAGTCATCTAGCGTCACTTGTTCGACTTACTCAACACCTTTAGTGTCCACATATTTATTCTGACCCCCATCAAGTAGTATGAGACTCACTACTTCCTATAATTAGTAACTCTTTACTAATCTGGAAAATAAATAGAGGTGACGATCTTTCCGGGATAATGCGATACCCTTATTCGTAGGACCCCATCGGTCGTGAACGATTATTTAGATCACTTGTATGATAGAATCTGTCACTCATATTCTTATCACCTTACGAATAGATTTTATCACAATGTGATAAGGAAAATACGTAATAAATGAACCCTTAGTTGATGAGACAATTAGTTCAAATAGAACAGATATATCTTTGCCACTGTGATTATTTCTACAAATATACACGATCAAATGGCGCTATGGCACATACTACTAACGATCTCCCACTTGCACTAGTTCCATTGACAACTATATCTAAACCCCATCTTATCAAGATGTAAATCTAAATGACTCTAAGTCATGCAAACTTTAATGACTCTAAGTCATGGGCTTTGTTTGCGGGTCAGCCGTGTTATCGGCTGATGCTATCTTTTAGAGAAACATTTTTCTCTTTCCAACAATTTCTTTAGATAATATGATAATGCATTTCCCTATGTTCGGATAAGTTGTGAGACCTGGTTTTTTTTGCTAGGTCAGTAGCACCATTGTGGTCACTGAAAAGAGGAACTGTCGACTTAATGGAAGAAAACCGTACTTAGTGTTCTATTACGGACTATTTTATCTAAACACCTTCTATTACGACATCTCATGTCATAATATACTCGACTTCTATAATGGAATCTAGAGTTGATTCTTGCTCAGAACTCTTCTAGCTCACTACTCCTTTATTATAGATAAATATGAATCTGGATATAGACCTTCTATCGTCTATATATGATTTAAATCAGAAACTGTAAAATAGTATACTTAAAAATATCGTTCTCCATTAGTTAATACCATATCGTTAGTTCTTCAATATACATAAGAACCATCCAATGTTCCCAACATGGATTAGATAGAAGTTGATTAGTCTCACTAACCGCATAGACAATTTCTAGCTTTGTAAGTGACAACACATACACTAGACTACCAATTGTCGAAGCCTATGGTATCTTTGCTAGATTATTTCTTTCTTTAGAAGTCTGGGAAGACATTCCCTTTGAAATAAGAATTTCATGCCTAACATGTATCAATCCTCTCTTAGAACTTCCAGATTGAACTACTTCAATATCTTTTCTAAGAAGAGCCTTTGGGAGAAACCAATTATTCTCTTAGATCTATCTCGATAGAGTCTAATAGTGAGATAATTTAGGCTACCTCTGCGAGGTCCTTAATGGAGTACGTATTGGATAAACAATTTTTTTTATAGAAGTAAGCATTATGATATTGTTGTTTTTCTATTAGTAATATGTAATCTACATACAAGATCACAAAAGTGTGGCTACTCCCACTAACCTTCTTGTAAACATTGGGTTTATCATCGTTTTTAATAAATTCGTAACTCCTTATGGAATTATCAAGACGATGAATATTGAAGCTTTCTTTCCATCCACTATGGATCATTTTAGCTTACACGCATCATCAGAACCTTCTTCGGATTCAAAATCCTCGGCTTGTTTCATATTTCTATGCTCCTCAATTTAACCATTAAGCAATGTGGTTCTTACATCCACATGTTGAACCACATAATCTAATTGTGCAGCATTGCTAAGAAGAATCCGGATGGACTTAAGCATGGCTACCAGCGAGAAAATGTATTCACAATACGACTTCTTGCCTCTAGCAAAACTCTTTTTCAATAAGCCTAGCTTTAAAGGTCTCCACCTTTCAATTAGTACCAATTTTACGCTTGAAGATCCATTTAATCCTTATTGGTTTAATACCTTCGGATGGATCGACTAGCTCCCAAAATTCGCTTACTATACATTGAATCCATTTCAAACTATTTTGAAGAATCTATATCATAAATAGCTTCCTCATAAGTAGAAGGATCAACAATTGATCATTTTCTCTATGAATAAACAAATCTTGTTTATCATGCGGAAAAACCATATCTCTCCAGTGGACGAGATACTCTACTTGATCTTCGAGATGTTAACGTAGATACATCTTTTACTAACTCCGGCTCTTAGTGGGTTTGATCGATTTTCATTGATTTATTATTTTATTGGTAACTGGATGACTCCTCATCTAATTCTATATTATTTTCATAGTCTCCCTCTTGAATAAACGCTTTATTAAAAAGACTACCACCGACAAACAACGACTGTTTGTTCAGTTAGAATATAGAAATAATATCCTGAATTGTGTTTAGGATATGCAATATAACCTTTCCATGATTTTTTTTGATTCAAAATTTATCGGATATCAATTTCTTGATATGTAACGAACACCCCCCCAAACCTTAACATTCTTAAGATTTGATTCCATACCATATCTCATAAGGTATCTATGGTGCTGATTTACTTAGAATTCAATTTTGAATTTCATTTGCAGTAAGAAGTGCATGACCCCATAACGAGATGGATAAGTCATTTAAGCTCATCATCGATCGTACCATGTCTAATAATGTACGAATTCTCTGTTTCGATACACCATTCAACTGTGGTGTTCCCAGAGGAGTTAGTTGGGAAATAATACCGCATTCTTTTAAGAATGTACCAAATTCCGTACTCAAATATTCACCTCGATCAGATCGAAGAATTTTTATACTTTTTCCAATTTGGTTTTCTGCTTCATTTTTGAAATTTTTGAATTTTTCAAAAGCTTTACTCTTGTTCTTCATAACCATCTCGTGCCATTTCTTTAAATGGTCCGCATACATCACTATGTATGATCTTCAAAACGTCTTTGGCTTTACCACTGTATTTCACAAAGGGTGATCGGGTCATCTTTCCTTTAAGACATGACTCACAAGTCGGAATTGATGCGGAATCAATATTGCTTAATATTCCCATCTTATCGAGCCTGTTAAATCTATCTTCCACAATATGTCCTAATCGTAAATCCCAAAGTTGTTTCGAGGTTTGATCACTTACAGTATTTATTTCTAAAACATTATCTGTATTGAACATCTTTATTCAAATAATAAAGACCATTTTGTACATATCCAAACCAAATTCCGTATTATCAAACATAATACAACAAATATTCTTTGTAAATAGAAAATCAACTACAAAAATTTGTCATACAAATTCGGACATGATATTTCTATATATGTTGGGTAAGAAAAAAAAACTTGTTTAAAAACAACTAATGTTTATATAAGAAAATTGAAGTTGATCCTATAACTCTTGTCGCAACGCTTGCATCATTTCTGAGATTTAAGATTACTTCAACTTCTTCCTTTCTTTCCCACTTTTAATAAATCCTTAAAGAATAAACAAATATGAGAATTAGCATCGATATTCAATACCAAAGCTTTTATATGAGCATTTAATATTGGAACACGAGATAGACATATTCTTGATGGAACGCATTTTCATATGTCTTTCGGTTTGACAGCAGAAATACTTTGTTTTATTGACCGAACAGCCTTTCAAAATATTCCAAAAAATTTTGGCAATGACTTATAGTGTCTTACATCTTATTAAATGAAAACACTTTTTTTTGTTACCCGATGTGCATTTCTTTTTCGCAATAGCCGTGGAGGCATCTAAATATCTTAATCAATCGAAAATGATTTTAAACTACTAGCTGATTACTATCATTAATGTCATTTTAAAGGATTTTATTTAATTTTACTATCCCTTAGACAACAAAGATCTCTAATTAGTATTCATGTTATTTTATATATTTAACCATAATGATGTGGTCTTTATCAAAATGGCCCCCCACTATCTTTTCCGAGTCCTACACTTCCAAAATAAGAAACGTAAATATTTGTTGGAAAAGATTTCAAGCGGGTGATTGAATTCTTGTAGTTATTGATCTTTCCCTCAAGTACGCCTAATTTCCGTTAGTGGGAACACAATGCACTACAAGTGAGCAACACTTGTTCATCATATCTCATATGAGGTTCAATCATATCCAGCTCCTAATGCTTTCACCCTTAGATACCCATTGTCGTTATTGTGTTTCTGCATTAGTTAAGTTTAACCCATTGAGTCGACTAAGATGTATCAATTTGATTAATACACGACTCAAGTACGCCTAATTGCCGTTATTACCATGTACTATATCGATACATCCGTAACATATCATGGTTAATAATAACCTCAACAACGGCCTCTTGACGATATCATCTCACCCCTATGTATCTATAGTCGACAGGATGATAACTCAAAACGTTAGTTTATTTCTTCAATGGAGAGCCATTGATAAATCAATATAAACTTAATCTTTCAACTTTTAGAAAGATTTTTTAAGGTTTTAAGTTATTCCGGTCTCACTAAGCACACAACACATTTTAGCATGCATCACATACATACATAGCTAAAATGAATCATGTCATCACACATGTATGATCATGGACCCCTAAGGTCACAATCTTTAGCCACGAAAGAATGAGCAAACCATTACATATCTCGGAAATGATTCCCTAATCATTCACTATGTAATTTCTGCTTTCTTTTGGTATCTAGGGATCATCCTAGAACCTCCGAAATCCTCAATTGATAGCTAATCCAATAATTTATTTATTTATTTACGATTTTCTTTTCGTGTTGGAAACTTTTTTCCTTAATGTGAGACCCCTTTTTCAGCATTTCGGTTTTTATGAAAGAAACAAATTCTGTTTTTTTTTCAGTTTCACTTATTCTGCACGTTCAGTTGATGACAATATAATTCACAAGCAAATAACATATTGTGTTAAATTACCACATTTGAAAAATTCCTAGGATAGATTGGAGGGTCACGAGTGGATTACTTAAGTGTCAATCTCCTAGACAGGATTTAATCAAATATAATTAATGCCACAATATTGTTTGCTCGTTTTTGCAAACAAGACCTAACCCCTCAAAATTATAAATTACATGTCCAATTATAATTCCTAAGTCCATGATTATGTCACGACCCATTTTCATGAATCGCGACCGGCGCTAGGGCATGGGTAATGTAGTACCAACACCCGTAGCTAGCCTTCCTTATAACATACAATTCAATTAAACCTGCAGAAAACCAATGCTCGGGGGCAACCGAGACTCCAGCCTAATTCTAACAGTTATAATATTCATCAATTAAATATAACATGCTTTCCAATACTGAATAATAATTAGGCATAACTTAAATAGTTCTGAATAATATTATAACATGCCAAAGCAATAATAATCCCGTCGGACCAATCCGACAACAACTAAAATAAAATAAAGACGTCTAGTCAACTAATGCGGTCTAAACATAAAACAATTTGATAGTTCTACTAAAATAAATGGAACCTCCGAGGAAAAGTAAATACGGAGTTCACCAGACTCTCTCAGATCATAACCCTGGAAAAAATTGGGAATACAACGGGGTCAGATATACTGAGATGAGTTTATACCACTATTTACATTTATTAAGTGGAAAACTTTTAAAACCGTTTAAAACATTTAATAACGATATTACGAATAATAGTTGGAACCCTAATCCACAATTCTAAATAATAAATATAATGCAATAGGTCTGGTCCCGAGAGCTGAGCTACACCGAGTTACCACTGACCACACTTATACTAGAGTCCCGAGAGCTGAACTACACCGAGTTACTCTACCTGGTCCCGAGAGCTATGCTCACACCGAGTTACCATATTTCCATATATACCTTACCCAGATCAATACCGGTGCGCACGCAGTCCTAATGATGCCCATTAGGTAGCATGTTCCAACTAAGAGCCATAATATAAAAACAGTTCGAAATATACGTACAGTATATATATATATTTAATATTAAAATAACAATTTACTTAATAAAGCTGTAAATAGTAAGTACAAAATCACTGCTTGCTAATCCACGTGATAACCGGCAAGCAACTAATCCTGGTTCGCCTCTGAAGCACGAACAGTAGACGGGTCTAGACAAATAAAATAATTATTAAAAACAGACCCTAACTCTAGAGAGTACTAGACACCACATAGGACTAGCACAAATAACACGTCGGAATTAACTAATCCAGAACAACATAAAAATACCCAAAAGGTAACAATGCACAATTATTACAAGTCTATTGAGTTCTCGTTTAAAGTCCGACTTACAAATATTATTTAATAATCTTTAAATAATAGTTAGTTTTGAAATAGTGGGTTAGCCGAGTTACCAATAACTACCAAGCTAATCTCACTTGTCGGGTGACCCAAGTCTAACCCGACTCAAAACGTTTATCAAATATAAACCCGAGTTTATATTTATAAAATAATTAAATAAAATAGTAATCCATTTTAAAAGCGGAACTCAATAACTTCAATTCCAAGTAACCCAAGTTACAAACCAAAAACTTAATTAAATAAGTCTAATAAAAATTTAGGGACTAAATTGTATTTTAGCCAATAAGGGACTAAACGGTACTTTAGCCAATTTGATATCCGAAATCAAATTAATTGCTTTTGTTTATAATTAAAACAAAATATGAAATTACTAACCAAAAACCTACTTAAAATAAGTTAATATTTTATAGCGGAATTCAATAATTTAAAATCCAAATAACCAATAGTCACTACACTTTTATTTACTTAAAAATAAATTAGAAAAACGTTTAAATCTTAAAACGTCAAATTGACACGACTAGTCAATATATCCCATAATTTAATAATTACTCGAGTAATTTATAAATTAAAATATTAGTATCCTTTCCCGATTAAATTTATAAAACAATTAAATTTAAAAATCAATTTAATAAACTTTTGTTAATTAAGGCAAAACCCATTAGGTTAACAAGGCCCAAATAAGAATTTAAGTATTGATAACCCACCATGCAAAGCCCATAAACTTAGTGAGTTCAATTGAAAAAGCTAAATAATCTAATGACCTAATAACACATTTAACCATCTTCTACATTAAATCTTCATAATCTCTCGCCTACCATGAATCAAACCCAAACAATCTAAG
The DNA here is from genome assembly GCF_937616625.2 of Mercurialis annua. Taxonomy (NCBI): domain Eukaryota; kingdom Viridiplantae; phylum Streptophyta; class Magnoliopsida; order Malpighiales; family Euphorbiaceae; genus Mercurialis; species Mercurialis annua. The sequence goes on from NC_065576.1 coordinate 29,460,975, forward strand.
GTTACAGTACCCTATCGCTAACAAGATTAATCACTTTAAAACTCCAACAAGCTTGTATGCCCATTACAATTTAACACAAGAACAGTAGAACTCATGTCAAGAAACGAACCATTCTTAACTTTTGCTGTTTTTACTCTAATCTATTATGTTAATTCACACTAAAAAAAATTCTCTTTACATTTAATATTATTATATTTGAGCATTTATCACTTTACACCTATATTTTCATTTTGTTTAACACATTCATCTTCATCCATTTGTATGTTTTGACATTAACTAAATCATATTAAATTAATAAATTAATATTTTTTTTAAAACTATAATATTATTGAATAGTTAATATAAAATAAAAAATAAGATAATCATGATAACACATTAAGCATTAAAATATTAATAATAAAAGAGTACAATTTGGATCTTATAAGTCATTGAATATTTTATTCTAGATTTAGTTTAATTGTAATTTTATTTAATATTTATTTTAAAGTTTGATGTAATATAATTTTGAATATTTATAAAAATATTATATTGTTTAAATAGGGAGAGAAATCATAGGTTTAGGATTGCTAAAGGAGGTAAATACAAGTTAAATTCGGATTAATTAAATAATTATATGAGAAAGGTGGCTAAAGGGCTAGTTTTGTGCCTAAAAGTGTCAAAAAGACATTTAAGGCCATAAGAGTTTGGGTATGCTCAATTTTAGCCCGTCAAACTTGCAATTTGTCCCATAAATATCTAAGGCATGGCAATTATTATAATTTTTTATACTTTTATTGTTACCCCTTTGGATGTTTTGGGCTATTTCCAGCAAATTACGCTTCAATCCCCTCAAATACGTCACTGTGCAGTGGTCTAACCCTGCTTGAATTCAAACATGTGAACCGTTATCTTGTCATCTGGATGAGTTTCTCTGAAAATCATCATTACACGCTTCAGTTCCTTATGACTTTTTACTTGTCTAAACGATAGGTGTTTACAGTTATTCCTTATTAATTTTGGTATGAACAAAAACTATTGGGATTAATTTCCAAATACCTGTTTTGGGCAAAGTATTTATAGCATTTTGACCCATCTTTTCCTCTTTCCCAACGCTACCTCTTTCGCCAAATTATTTACCAAAAGTACATAACTAACGGGACACTGAGAAACGGCGTTATTAATTTGTTTAGAATTAGATATTGAAGAACAGAAAACGATTTGCTAAGCTTCCAAAATAGAAAATGAAGAACAGAGAACAATTCTAAATCCCTAATTTCATACAAAAATTATCAGAGATTGATTGAAATTGAGGTAATTTAGTTCGAGGTAGGTGATTGGAGTCGCGATTCGTAGATCGACATTGCGCTGCTTTTGTTTGAGTGATTTTTTTCAGTTCACGATTATCAGATTCAGCATAAAAAGCATTTGATTGAAATCGCGCTGCTTTTGTTCGAGGTAAGTGATTGAAATTGAGCTAATTTAGTTCGAGGTAAGTGATTGGAATCGCGATACGTAGATCTAAATCGCGCTGCTTTTGTTTGAAGTAATTTTTTACAATTCACAATTATTTTGATTTAAATCGCTCTTCTTTTACTCGAGGTAATTCATTGATTTTATTTTATTTACTGTCAAATTTCATTTGTCATCTGATAAACTAACAAAATAATATAAAAAAACTGATTCATACAGAATGGATACAACAAAAATTATAGTTTTGATTCAGTATAATGGTCATTGGAACGATGATATGGAATATAGAGATTTCAAAATCAAAGGAGCTTCAATTGACAAAAATTGCAATTATAAAGCATTGTTAGATTTGGTGAAAAAAAACTACTGAAGCTTGGAGAAAATGATTATAAAATCGAAATACGATATCAGATATTCTAAATTATTGTGTTATTCATATATTGATGTTTTTTTCTTTATTAATAAATTGATGCATTGTCAGCTAATTGTTACATTTCCTGTTAAATGAAGGTGTAATGTTAGTGTAATATTAGTGTATTATTCGTAACATTTATTCGTAACATTTAGTATATTAGATAAATATAGTAAATATGTATTTCTGTTTTAAACTTTGTTTTCATGTCAAAAATCATTTACCGGCAATTACAATAGATGATGATCAAGCATTGTCATTCTATTTCGATTTAAAACAAACAGAAACAGATAACACCATGTTTCCAATTTGTGTTGATTTTCAAGATATATCTGAACAAAATTCTTACTACTCAATTGGACAGAAAATAGCTGATTATGAAATTTCTGAAGAACTAAATTTAAGAATTTCTGAAATTGTGGTAGAAAAGCTGCAAGATATCAATTCATATATTCAAGTGAGTGAACAAGGTCAAATATCAGCAGCAGAATGTGAAAATATCGATGATGAAGTTCACATAATTACAGAGGCAAGATACATTGAAATTAGAGAAGGACAAATGTTCAAGGATAAAGAAATATTACAAGAGGTAATTGCAATTTGTGCAATTAAAGAGCATTTTCAGTATAAAGTGTATAAATCATGCAAGCTTGTATACATCATCAAGTGCATTACTGAAGATTGCTTATGGAAAATGAGAGCTTCTAAGTCACTACGATCAGAAGTTTTTGGTATAATAAAGTATCATAATCATCACAACTGTACGATTGAATCAAGGTTGACAAAAAATAACAAAGTAAAGTCAAAGACAGTTGGTAATATAAACAAACACAAACTGCTTGATATAAAGAATGATTATAAACCAAATGATATCATAAATAATATAAGAGCTGAGTATGGTTTAAATTTATACCCATATTTTAAAATAACATTCCAATTAATAAAATTTTCAGATATTATTTAAATATCCACTTTAAAATTATTTATTTTATTTATTGGGAATTTCTCCAATTTTCCCATTCAACCACAATATGTTTATCTCGATATCCAAATACGAGATAAAATTTAATTCTAATTAATTTAATCTAATAATATAGTCCAACTTTATTAAAATTCATTTCTCTTCAAAACGCTATTTTCAGCCTCATTAACAGAAATTCTCTTATTTTAGCTCCAATTAGCTAAAATAATATAATTAATCCAATTAAATACTTTTCCAAAAATACGGGGTATTACAATTTAATTGTATTTTATTTAATATTTGTTTTAAAGATTGATGTAATATAATTTTTAATATTTATAAAATTATTATATTGTTTAAATTTAATGTAAAATTTGTTGTATATTTATTGATAAATATATATTGGAAAAATTATTAAAAATATGACTATTATTTAGTGAGAAATTTGACAAAATTAATATTTTAAAAGTAACAATATGAATGAATAAATGATCACTTCACCCCTCAACTTGGCACAAAAAATTAAAAAAGTAATTCTCAAGCGGCTGGATCAATTCAACCCAGAAGTTGGCAAAATCGGATCAAAAACAACCTTTGATAAAAAAATTAGAGTAAGATATATAATTCAACATAATTAATTATACTTAACTCTACTTAAATCCCTTATTATAACTCTAATTAAAATCTTAATTAAAATCCTAATTTAACCTTATTTAACCCTTACTAACTCTAATTCATCCTAAATAATTTTAATTAAACCTAAATTAAAATTCACTCTCACTTACACCTTCACTCATTCCTCCACTCACCCACCTCATGCTAGTCACCGCCACACCATACTCGTCCACTCCTCTTCATCCACAGCAAAAGGAATGTCGACACGAAACGAACTGTTTGTCATAGCAAAGCTCAAACAAACCCAGTTGGTTTATTTACGGAGGAACTCAACTGGATTCGTTTGAGATGAGCTCATGGGTTATATTCTGCAAGGCGAAGATAAACGTCTGCGACCAGGTGCTGATGGAAGACGATCGACAGTGCTGATGGAAGATATTTTGCGGCACTATGGAAAGCGATGGGTTAAATGAAGAAGAAAATGAAAAAAAAAAGATCTAAAATAGTCGTTCAACTTTTTATTTAAAAATTAAAATGGTGTAATTATTTAGAAATTAATTTAATTTTTAAAGTTTGTTAATATGAGGGTGATAATTGAAATTTTTAAATTACTAAATCAAATGGAGATTATTTTAAACTTTTTCTCATTTGCTAATTGAGTGAGTTTCTTGCAAGGGGTGAGAGTGGATGAGGGGCTCTTTCATACGATGCCAACTTTTAAGTTGAAATGATATGGTTTACTTGAAAATAATTGTTTTGACCTTTTGTGCCAAGTTGGAAGGGTGAAGTAATCTTTAGTTCCAATGTAAACTGTAATTAAACAATAATTAAATAATTAACCAAAAGATGAGTTCATACGAATAGTATAAACTTACCTTAAGATTTTTCTAAACGCTAAGGGTCTATTCATAAACGAATAAAGGATCAAATCGCCCCTTCAACTTGGCACGAAATAGTAAAAGAGTCATTTTCCGCTATTGGTACAAACAAATCCAAACGTTGCGTTTTTAGCTCAAAAAGGCTCTCCCCCACTCTCATCCTGGCAAGTGTGTTACACTCTCCATTAAAAAAATAAAAAAAGTTTAAAAAGACCCTTAATATTCAATTTATCTCTTAAATTAATTCTTAATAAATTTAATTTTCAATTACATCTTTCAATTTTTAAAATTCAATAATTAATTTAATTTTTAATAAAAATTTAAGGGACCTTTTTTTCCCTTTTTCTATTTCTTCTTCTTCCCCTTTCTTCTTCTTCTTCCTCCACCTTCTTTTTCCTTCTCCGGCCACCATCCATCTCCCACCGACTGCCATATACCTCCATTTTCACCCCTCTCTTCATATTGTTCATTCTTTTTGGGATGAACAGTTGGTTCATCCCAAAAGGGATGAACAAAATGAGTTCATCCCTTTTGGGATGAACACACGCTGTTCTTTTGGGATGAACAAGTAGGTGGATTTCGGTGGTGGCGGGTGGCGATTTCCGATGTGTTAGAATTATGATTATTTAGTCTTTAATTAAATTCAATTAGTGTTACATAGGGTTTAAATGTGTTTACTTAGGATTTAGTTAGAACTAATTAAGTTTAAAATTATAATTAGTAAATCTCACTCTTTTTTGTGTTAGAGAGATCTTTTTTATGCGAAAATACAAGTTGTGGGCTTTTTTGATATGAAAACGCAAATTATGAATTATTTTATACGAAAAGCGGCGAAAATGACTTATTTGATATTTCGTGCCAAGTTGAGGGGGCGATTTGATCCTTTATTCATTCATAAACGTTGCGATAGATTTGCGTTTAGTATAAATTGGAGCGTGAAAAGTGTGATTTTAACTCTACCTAAGTGTTGCGTTTAGACTTGGTCTTAGAAAATGCATTTCATTTTTTAATTATCTACTATCAAAATGGCATGGCACCACCACTACTTATTGGACCAACACATTTTAGACTTCATTATTAAAAGATTCCATTTTACTTTTGCATTATGATAAAAGATTTTATATGCTACATCATTTGTAAGCAGAACAAATTATATAATACATCATCAAATGTATAAAAAAATTGATATAAAAGAGAAAGGCGTGCCAGCTGTCATGCGCTGTTTCGACAGAGCAAAAATCTTCGTTCGAGCAGGAGACGGAGAAAATGGCGTCATTGCGTCCATCGCGAAAAATTCGTAACAAAGCTTAACACCTACACCTTTTAGTTTTTTTTTGAGAAAATTAAAAAAATACTCTTTTTAAAAATAATTTAATTTTCTACTTAATAAAAAAATAGAAAAAATATTTCACCCATTTAATATAATTTTTTTTTTACTTTAAGACGTGTTTATATTATAATTATACCTACTTATTTCTATTTTACTCTAATTATATTTTTTTACTCTAATAAGCCTGTCATTTTTTCTCTTTTTTCTCGTTCATCTTTCTTTCTTCTTTTTCTTCTTCGCCATTTTTTTTTATTTTTCTTTCTCCATTTTCTTCTTTTTTTTCTTCGCCATTTTTCTTCTATTTTTCTTCTCCATTTTCATTATTTTCTTATTCGTCGTTCCTTCATCGCCTCACCATCGCTCTGCCATCGTTTTGCCGTCGCTCCGCCATTTTTTCATATTTGATTTTAGCGATCTTTTTCTTAATTCCTGGTGATTAATACGATTTATTTTAACTTTCAGATCTAAATAAATTACTTTTGATTTTTTTGTTTCGACTTTAGATCTAAAAATCTGCATAAAACGATTTTATGATGAAAAAAACGATGTTCTGTAAAAGCATTTAATTATCATATGAGTATCACTGCATTATCATATCATTACCATAACACTGCAGAGAAAATATTTTTATAAAAAAAAACAGCATCTGATTATCATATTAGTATCACTGTATTATCATGTAGTTATAATAACACGGTAGAAAAAAAAAAGATTTTATGCAGAAAATAATGTTTGATTATCATATAGTTATCATAACATTATCATGTGTTATCATAATATTACCATATGATACCGAGATTATAATATTTATGGTACCTATATAATAATATTATGATAATATTTATGATAATGTTATGATAAAAAAAAAGTGTCTGATTATCATGCCAGTATCACTATATTATCCTGTCGTTATCATAACACTTCAGTATGACAATTAGATGATAATGAAGTATGATAATTGTATGATAACCTACGTAAAAAAATAAATTATAGAAGAATTTATGATAACCAGTTGATTACAGAGTAAAATCATAAATATTTTAATACCTAGAGCACAAACATAAATCTAGGAAAAACGTGAGGTATTTTCTATAATTTTTCCGCGTTAAGGTAAAAAGTGCAGATATTTTTATTTTTTGAAGGAAATGCCTAAATTTCCCTTTTTCCTTTCGTTTATGAGCTCATCTTTCAAAATCTTCAATTTTAATTTGTTTTTTAATGTTCACTTTTAATTGTAGCAATTTATCCAAATTAGAGCGGAAACAAAAAGTCAAATTTGGCGTTTATATTACTTTATATTGTTCGAATTTGGATTGTTATCATAATAAATTTCAAAAATGAAACAATATGAAAGGTTCAAATTAACCTTTTCTTTTCTCAATTTAAACAAATTGCTATAATTAAAAATAAAAATTGAAAAATGAGCTAAAATTTAAGATTTTAAAAGGTAGGATCATAAATAAAAAAAAATCAAAAAGATGTGGTATTTTTGAATAATTAGGCCTTTCAAAAGCTAGTTTAGAAAAAATTTGCATGAGAAGAATTCAAAGTAGAAAACAAAAGCACAAAAATAATAAAAAAATACTTTGACAGTCATTACAGTAGGATTTCCAAATTATAGAATGGAGGTTGATTTTCACTTATATTGTTTTTTGAATATTTTTGTAAAAAATGAATCAGTCATTCAAGCTATTAATTCGCTGCTGAGCAGCAACAAAAGAAAAGTTAAAAAATTTGCATATAATTCGCTGCCAGCAGTCCAAGGTGTTTTGCACAAAAATTGGTACTCCCATCAGCAGTGTAATTGATTTGAACAGTGTAGAGCAAAATATCACAACTTTGAGCGCTTTAAGTAGACCAGCACACCAATGGCTGTTAAAACAACTGCACCCGCCAGGATAGCAGAGTATCTACTCCTCTGGCTCGACATTGGACCTGCCAGCGTTCTTGTTTCCGGGCACGAATCAGAGTAGTCGAGATGCAACCTCAAAATCTACCACCGTAACATTAACGAGAGAGAGGAAGGATATTAGAAATTTATGTACATATTTATACAGAACATGTCCAGTAAAGTACAATTTAGTTCTTTAACTTAATTTGGAATAAACATCCACCCAAATAATAGATCATAATCACACAAGCTATTACCTTAAATCCTGCTGCTCTAGCATTGTTGACGGCACTGATGAGATCAGCATCAGTCGCAAGTAAAACTTTGTCGCCTTCATCATCCTCATACTGCAAAAAGTTGAAGGAAAAAGATTAACCATAACCCAAAAGTTAAACAGTACACAACACCAAACAAATTATCTCACCAAAAGTTGAGGATGATCATGATCACTTCCAACACCAATCCTTTGTGACAAAGCAGACGTAAGCTCATCTAAATTTTCGATGCCTGAAAGATAACAGAGGCAAAAACAAAAGCTTTTATCTGCATCATGTCACAACCTGAACCAAGTATGCTTTGTAACTCAAAACTACAGCAAATAAGCAAAGTGAGGTTTGCTTTTCTTTACTTTCTCATATCTGTTTTCTCCCTAATTGGCACTAAATGCAGATACACATGGCATGAAATCAATATAATTTACCTCAAAAATCATGTTATATTGCTGGTTAACATACCAATTTTAAATCAATGCAGATCTGCTCCATGCAAAAAGTTTTAACATATTTAAACATTTTCAACATATTTTAACGCAAGGTCTTTTACTTATTTAGAATTAAACCTCTGTGAATTTTTTCTCAAGAATATAAAAATTAGCAGATCTTGAAGCTTGAAATATAACCAGCGCTCATAATCAGGACTAAATAACCGCTCATAATAAAAATGAGTGCAATAGAGCTGAAAAAACATTCAACATTGACCAAGCATTAAATGTCCCTCGGTATAGTTCGGCTTCGCAAACTAACCGTTTAAACTCACGTCACATTTTCATAAATTTATTTTATTTCTAGTTCATACAAATCTGTTTGTATGCTTAGTCTATTTATGTTATATATACAACTTTGGTTAGCACTGTTGTACAAGTTATATGTATGCGTTAAATACTTTGCAGGTTACCGAACTACCAATTTATTTCAAAAAGGTTACCGAACTTTGATTTGTTTCAAAAATGTTACTCAACTTTCAATTTAATTCAAAAAGAATAACGAACTTTAATCTATTTCGAAAAGATTACTGAACTATCAATTTATTACAAAAAGGATACCAATTTTTTTTTTGTTTTTATAAGATTATCAAAAGTTAATTTTTTTCAATCATCTGAATCATACGAGACAATTTTAAAGTAATTATTCGCCACATAAACTATACGTGTATAAATCCTCAATTTAATTAAAAAACCTTTCATTGATAAAAAAAAAATATTTGACAACCTTTAGAAATAAAAGAAAATTTGATATCCTTTTTGAAATAAATTGACAGTTCAGTAACCTTTTTGAAATAAATCAAAGTTCAGTATCCTTTTTGAAATAAATTGATAGTCCGGAGACCTGCTATGTATTTAACCCTATATTTTCCTATCATAGGAAATAATTTATTTAATTAAAAATCCTATATTGACCAATTCAGAACCATGAAAGATACATCAATGCTAATATTCCAAGCACATATATAATAATTATAACCAAACTAAGAATATTCATAGTTTGACCTAATAATAGCTATAGTTATTTAATTCTGGCTCTTTTAAACGGCCTGAATTGCCTATCATTGCAGCCTGGATCACCAATCTGAAGTGTGAATTACCAAGGATGCAGCATTTTCTTGTAACACTAACCTAAATGGCATTGTTATCCTAACTGCAGAGTTAAAAAAATTCAATAGTTAATACTACTTGATAAGTTTCATTTGAATTGCTTATTGTAGTTCTAAATGATTACAACCCTAATGCTTATATAATACTCATCACTAGCTCTAAAATGGGAGCATCCAGCAAATTTGTTGCTCGTCAGTTGTCTATGCGCAATTCTGCAAGCAAAGGCCAGCCAGATTGAACTGTAATTTTTTTTAATTCAGTTTTCAATCTTATTACTTTAATGAACCTTAACCAATTTTTATTTGCTTCATGTTGCTCTTAAGGAATTACGGAAAAGAAGTTGTCAAACTGAAAATCTTAAGTGAAAATTACTGATCCAAAAAAGAAAAAAAGAAATTTGAATACTTTGACTTCTTGTTCAAAGAAAGCAATCGTATGTATACAATGGTTTTTATTATTTTTAGCTGTGGGTTTTCCTATTGCAAAGAAATTTGTTATCTTAGTCAAACTAAAATTAACAGAGACATGGGGTCCGGAAGGCATAAGTTCCAAATTTGGTGGACTAAAATGGTTTACTAAAAAATTACATATGGAGATAGGGAACAATACGTTTCCATTTTTGAAGTACTTGAAACATAATTGAAAATGATAGAACATGTGGCTTTGACCAAGAAAATTTAAGCCAAAAATTCTTATTTTTGACTAATCGTGAGGAATTATTCACGTAAAAAACCTTCGGTAAAAGAAAAATAAAAACATGGAGGGAAAAACCGTCAACACTTGACTGAAAATTAAAAGAATAAACAAATAATACAATTTTTATCAGTTAAACTTATGCATATGTAAAACCATAACAGTATTAAAAAAAAAAAAAAAAACATGCATTTCTAATCTTAAATGGAAAAAGACAATAAATAATAAGTTCTTGACAATGAAATTGGCATTTTCTTGAATCACAACTTACCATAATTAAAACGATGCACCCGACCCTTGAGATCAATAAATTTGAAGGCAAATGAGTTTCCAAGACCGAGAGATGGATAAGCATACTTCCCAAGATCAGTCCCATCTGATGTCATTATTGCAGACATTTCACTGAAATCAATATCCTAAAGATCAGTTATGTCAGGAACCAGGTGACAAGATAGCATCAATTTTTTTACAGCTATAACCTGTGAGTATCATAATCATCCGGGGGCTCCAAAGCTAGGGCAGAATCCCAGAATTTTTGCATCATTGTATTTGCAACATCATTAACAGCCCCAGAACTATTGTCAACCTTGCCAAAATTCAAAGTGTCTTGGTTAATTTTCTAGAAATACAACTAAAATTTTGTAACAGCATGACAAAAGCAAGCCATAACGACAAATATCTTTAGGCTTCACCTGTATCCCTTCCTAAAGGAACACCGCCTTAACTTTTAATTAATTGCTATATTATGTGCACCAAACTAATTAACATAAAGCATATAACACAGATTCTTACAGATGTGGCATCTGATTGTCACATACATGAGTTCACCTGTCTTTAAACTAAAATATAGACCCAATTTGCACCTTCAATAACTATGGTTACTTTTCAAATAGGGATCGAACCCCAAGAAGCTAGGAGTTATTCTAGAAAATACCTATCAATGTTATAGTCTGGAGCATAAGAATGAAGTTTACCATAGAAATTGCAGCATGGGTTATTTGCAGAACATCTACACAGGCAGTAGCAGATCCATCTGCACAATAGATGTTTAGCATAGTCGACATGAAAAATCAAGATTAAAAGGCTTAAAGAGTGTAGAGTTAACCCTTATCCATGACAGGAAGATGTAAAAATTTTCCATCATGCATTATATGCAATGCTTCAAGGATTGTTGTCTCCAGGGTAACACATTCTGGGTTTGGCGTCATTACCTGGAGCAAGCATTCCAATAGCTCGGGTAAAAACTTAAAGGCACCAACAACTTAGAATGCCATACAGGTCACCTTCCAATAACAATATACATGCGATGTAAATTTCAACATTAATTAAAACTTGAAATTAAACAAAGCCTTACTTGCAATAAATTGGAAAATAAGGAATGAAGTTAAGGAAACTAAAAGTAAAAAGCAATGACAACCTATTTAACAAAGCAACTTCGAAAAGCGCAACAGAATATTTACTATGTAAACAAAAAGATTTAAAATGGTATGTTTTAAAAGGAAAGACAAATACAATTCAATTTCTCAGTTAAATGAAAGTAAGAGAACAAGGTTTCGCGTGCTGAGTTGATAGGAAAGAAAAACCATGTGTACACATGAGACTACATCCCATGTGGAAAAACGTTGCGGACCCCAACTTAAATTCTAGTATCAAGCAGACTACATCACAAACTAGCATAAGAAACAAGCATGAGATATATTGATTAAACATGAATATATGAACTCAAATTTTTATTTTCATCTTACACAAGGAAATACCTACCTTAATGTAGGATTAAAATGTCAAAGAAGTTAATGAATAAATTTTAAAGAATTACACACTCACGCATGGATTTCTCCCAGACATGTTTATATTAAGGATATGTCAATGGCAATTCAATTGTATTAACGACTAAAACCAAAGAACGTTAGCAAAAATAAGAAGCATCAAAATCGAATAATTTTCTTGTGAACCTTTTCCACCAGGGTTAGCTCAGGAGAAAGATTTTGTGCCACAACTCGCATGAGAATATCTTTTGAACTGCAAAGAAACAATATCAATATCTTAGAAGTCATAAGTGAAGATACAGAATTTAAAAGTAAACAACATACAATGTGATTTCAAGTCATTTAGTCCCTTAAAATATGAATAGATACTTTTATTTAGGAATAGCATTGCAAGTAAAGAACAATACGTGAGTATCCCCTGAATTTTGTTCCCTGACACAATGATAACTGAATTAACCTGCAAATCCCGCATCTTTTTTGCAGCAACATAGACAGGATCCGATGGTGAAGCAATTGCAACCCTGGAAACATGTAAGGCTACAAAGAATCGGTAACAAATAGGGTGCTAACTACAACGTCCAAATAAGAAATTATATTAGAAAATAGGTGAAAAGGGTGGTGGAGTTACATGGTGTGTTCACCAATGATAGTAGACAAAGAAGGTTTGAACATCCGCTCCCTCAGTGTTTCAATAAAAGCATATGGAGCTGAAAAAAAGAAAGCCATAATATGTGAGCAGACTGCAATGAAATGTGAATGAAAGAATATAAAAATTGTAGGCACCAGAACAGTTGGTTCCCCCCCATTGACGCTCGACCCCTTCAACAGCAGCAGCGATTGCACTGCCCTGTTCGGCGGCCTTTTCCATGCGAGAGATAGCATCATAAAGGCACTTGGTGATGTCGAGCAACGCAATGACTTCACCATTCTCCACAACAGGAAGATGCCTGAATTTGCCTGTGAACAGAATCACTCATAAGTGAAATGCTGCAAAGAATCATCCAAAAAAAGGTTAGAAAAAAAGCAAACCTTGGACCATTTTGAGAAGAGCATCAATGGCTAAAGAATCGGAGGTGACAAAAATGGGATTCCTGGTCATGACTTTGGAGACTAGGGTCTGGTCGGGTCTCAACCCCTCCGCGATGACTCTGGTGGAAATGTCCTTGTCCGTGAGAATACCGGAGAGCAAAGCATTGGCATCGGTTAACAAGAGAGCATCAACGCGCCTAGCAGCCATCCTTCGGGAGGCATCAGATACGGTTGTACCCTCCGGAATGGTTAAGGCTTTGGACAGCCGCAGCTTCTTCACCGTCCGCTCTCTGCCATCTCATCAATCAACAAAGCATATGATATGGGTATGATTCAAAATTAAAAGTAATGAAAAACGAACATACAGTTGGGTCGGAGGAGACGAAGGTTTGCTGTTGTTTCTGCCCCGTTTCTGACTGGAACTGTTTCTCTTCAGCCCTGGAGGAGCACCCATCTGCTGGCTGCTCATCTCTTGTTTTTTTTTTTTCAATTCGATTTAGGGTCAAATTCCCACCCCACCTATTTTACACTTCAAAATCAAACAACAATCTGCAATGGTTTTTCGGTTTTCTTTGCCACATCAACGAATTCAATTATTAAACCCAATGCTAATCTATTTATAGTCTATGCTATGTGTAAGAAGGGAGACATAAAAAATTGCAAACTTTCCTCAAAAAAAAAAAAGGGCTTTTTATATAAAATACTGATTTTGGCAGCCCATTTACTTTTATACAGTACAAGTTAAATCTTTACTTTACCTAACTCATTTTCTTACTTTAATAACTTGTACTTCAAATTTCTTTCTTTTATACGATTTTTCTTATTTCTCTCAATCATTTTTCTTCTTCTTCTCCATGATTTTTTTGAGATGTGAAAGAAAATTTCCACGATTTCTGCTCTTTCGCTTCCGCCGTTCCGCCTCTGCCGTTCCGCCGTTCCGCCTCCGCCGTTCTATTTCCGCCGTTCTATTTCCGTCGTTTCGTCTTTGTCTCGCCGCGCCATCTTTCTTTTATCTTTTTGATTTTAGATCTGAAATTTGTTGTTCTTTTTTTTTCATTTTCAGATCTGTAATTTGTTTATCTTTTACTGTTTATCCACCATTAAACATGTATAAAGAGTATATTTAAAGAATCTAATACTTATTTCATGTTATGTAGAATAATTTTGTGATTTTATGTAATAAAATTCTGTTGTTTTCTGCATTTTTTGTGTTTTGTTGTATTTCTGCGTTTTTATCAACATATTATCAACAGTATATCAACAACATGTCAACATAAAATTGAAAATCAAAAAAAGTTGAAATACTTATTAACATAATGTCAACAATAAATCAACAACGAATCAATATAAGGAATAAAATAAAACATAATTTTTTGAAAAACTGTGACAATTAACAAAATATCAACAAGAAATCAACAACATGTCAACATAATAATGCAAACATATAATTATCTAGTATCGGTTAAATTTTATTTTATTTTATTTATTTCGCTGACAAAGTTATCTAATTTGCCAATTTAAAAAAAAATTCCAATGTTAAAATCAAGGAAATACAAACTGATTATCAACACAAAATCAACAACAAATCAACAACACTGTAACATTATAATAATTCAACAATCAACCATCATCAAAAAATCGAGCTGCAGAATAAATAAACACAGAAATACAACCAAACACAAAAACAAAATGCAGAAATAACAAAAAATTATTCCATATAACCATAATTGTATATTACATAACATGAAATTAACATTATATTCTTGAAATATAATCTATATACATGTTTAATGATGAAAAAACAGTAAAACAATTGTAGATCTGAAAATAAAAAAGAAGAAAAAGAAGAAGAATGAATAAATTGTAAATCTGAAATCAAATAGATGACAAGACGAGCAGAGTAGATGATGGCGTTGGCGAAGATGACAACGGAGACGATGATGAGAACGATGACGGAGGAGCGTAGGAATAGAGGACGGCGGAGAGGAAGAGAGAGGAAGATGAGCTGAGAGGAAGAGAGAGAAATATGAGTTGAGAGGAAGAGAGAATTGAATCATGAGGAGAGAGAAAATAAATGAAATTATGATGATTGTGCTATTAGGGTTGAATATATAAGATCCGTATAAAAGTTATAATCAGCTCCGTGTATGATAGTTTAGTAAGTGAAAAATATGACATGTATAAAAGTAAACAATTAGTCAATGTAGGTTGTTTGTGTAAAAAGCCCAAAAAAAAATTGCAACCTTAGCCTTAATTAAAGGAAAAGGGTCAAATATGACCTCCATGTTTAACCTGAGGATCAAGTTTGCCCTCTATGTTCATAGGGGTGTTAAAACACATTGAACGTTTTTAAAAAAGATCAAATAAATCCTTACTTCTAACACGTTTGAAAATCTGTCAATTCTTACTTAACTGAAATTTGACCTAGCTTTTTGAATATGAGGTGGTTCAAATATGCCCTCAATGGTTGAGTTGCGGTTAAATATGCCCTTAATGAAAAGGTTTGAATATACCCTCCATGTATGAAAAAGTTCAAATGCGTCTTTTAAATATGAATAGGTTCAAATACGCCCTTCATGTATGAATAGGTTAAAATATCACAAGTAAGGGTGAGCAAAATTAGCGATCGACCAAATTAACCAACAAAACCGATGACTTTTGGTCAGTTTGATTATAAATTTGGGTTTAGTCAGTTCAATTTTGAAAAAGAACACGTAGACTTTTTTATTTTTGATTTGGTTTGAGATTTAAATTATCCAAATTAACCGAATAAGCCAAATTTTATTTTATTTTTACTTTATTGTTGTATTTCTATCGGTTTCGATTCTATCCGAATTAACAGAATGAGATGCTCCAGCTCAAACTTAATTCAAAATCGACCAAATATCATTTTAGATGTTCGAGCTCAAACTCGATAGAATAATTAAAGTTCGAGCTCGATTAATTCAACTTGATTATAAAATATTTAAAAATTAAATTATATGAAAAAATAAAGATATTATTGTGTTTATATATATAATAATAAAGAATATATTTTTTTACTAAAGCTCGATTAGACTCGCGGGTTTATAAAGTGGAATATTTTAATGTTCAAATTCAATTTGAACCTTTTTATACATGAAGGGCATATTTGAACCTTTTTATACAAGGCATATTTGAAATTGTTTATACATAAAAGGCATATTTGAACTTTTTTTACCTGAAGGGCATATGCTTGAATCATATGTCAAACATTGAGGGCATGTTTGAACCATCTCAAGTTCAATAAGCCACGTCAGATTTCACCTAAGCAATAATTGACGGTTTTTATAACGGGTTAGAAGAAGGGGTTTTATTTGAGTTGTTTTTTGAACGTTGAGTGTGCTTTAGCACCTTTCCAAACATATAGGGCCAATCTGCTCCTCATGCCAAATATGGGGGGCTAATTTGATCCTTTTCCCTTAATTAAAATAAGAAAACATAGGACTCTAATTGAGTATCAGGGAAGACTAAAGTTTAGGGGTTTTAAAAAGGACTTTTTATACAAATGTCCAATTTTTTCTTTCTTTTATCAAAACTTATGTGCTCTTTTTGTATTTTGTAAAATACGATATGCTTTATGGGTCTTAACATTTATAGTGACATTCTATTTTTCCATCTTCTTCCTCTGTTTCTCCAACTTAAGCCTGAAATCAGTCGTAGCTTGGCTCACCTCCTCCACTGTATCCCACGCTAACTTACACTCGTCGAAGGAATCATCTCTTTAGGTTCCGACACTTTTTCTTAATCATCTTTATCATATGTTTCTCCCTCATATGCGTCCCCTTTAATTTTGCTCCACCTCCTCCCATCGCTTTCACATTCAGAATTAAATTTTTTGAACTCCTTCTTATAGAAGATGATGAATTAAGGGAAACAATGCACGGAGTCTCGGATCGAGGTAAGAATCGCGTATCGACACATGTCGTGTCCCTGGAGCGCTAAGAATTGCAACTGAAAGACGGAACATTGTTAGTAATATGTGTTCTAGGGCCATTTGATTGTATATATTTGCTTAGAACTAATACCAATAGAAAAGATAGATATGTTTCGCTTGAATTAAATGTTTCATCAACTAAGTGTTCATTTAGACATATTGTCCTTATCACGTTGTGAAAGAATCTATTCTTAAGTATTAAGGATATGGTTAATATATTCTTATATATACGTGAACTAAATAACTGTTCGCGATCGATGGGGTCCTAAATATAAAGGCATCGCATTAACCCAGAAAAATCGTCACCTCTTGTCACGACCCAAATTATTGAGCCGAGACCGGCGCTAGAGAATGGGAATGGTAGCTCCAAAACCCGCAGTAAGCCTAAAACCATAAAAAAATTTCACAAATAACGACCATATATGGACTCATCACACAAAAGCAAATACACCACATATGTACAAATATATATACTAGTCGTTCTATCAACATATGGGCTCTAACTTCTGTACCACTTACGTACTGGCCCCACAATACTATATACATACTAGTGTATCTAATAAATATCAGCGGCAACTGGTGTCGTAAACAAAACACAACAAACGTAGCCTACAAAAAGATATAAACAAGGACAACAAGTAAAATAATAAACATAATACACTGATGTTAAGGCCACGACTCTGTCAACTCGGGACTACTACTGCAGCTCTCCGGAAGTCAGGAACTATACATGCAACTGACGACTTCCGGACCCAAAAAGGTGGACTCTAGCCAAGTCCAAACCCTAAGCACTTGAAATTTAAAAACAACGGGTCAGACTATGCTGAGTGAGATTACAAATTACTAATGTATTATAAAAATAACATCGCATTTAAAACAATCATTTATACATTATACAATATAAGCCAAGTATTTGATGCGATCGAAACCCTAATCTTATAAACAATTCTAAACTAGGCATTCATAAACAATAACAATTTCTTAATCCTGATGGTAGATTACAGGATAGTTCAACCAAGTCAACCAATACCATCCTGGTACAGCCCCGGGATAGTTCAACCATGGTGACTCGTACCAACACTTAAATCCAATAATTGATATGAGTCGCGAGATAGTTCAACCATGGCAACTCGCTAGATACAGGCTGCGGGATAGTTCAACCAGGCTGACCTTCGTATCTTTCACAAATAAGTTAGTCTAATTCTATTTGTTAAGACTTACCCGACACTAGTGATCACACAGCCTATTGACACCCAATAGGTAGTTGTTCCCTCGGATCGCATACCAGATTCTTATGCTTAAACAATCAATCAATGATATAGTATAAAAATTAAATCATATAATATGCGATGTATGCAATAATATTTCTTATAATATATCAAATAACTTAGACGAATAATACACGAAAGTAAAATGTAACTCACATGGACTGCTATCCAATCTACTATGCTATCGATTTGATAATCCAATCCAGCTAATCCAAACACGTCGACCTTGTACCTCGTCGATATGTCTGTCACAAATTCAAAACAATATACGTTTAATCTCATAAACGTATCACTAGTTCTAAAACCCTAAGTTATGAACTCAATTGGGTTGAATCTTATTCTTATACGTTCCGTTGGTTTGATAATTCTCGAATACAATTCACAACTTACTATTCAAGTAGACGTACTTGAATTCAATGATATTTTATACTCTTTTAACGGTTTACTTTAAACCAAAACGTCCTTATTCTTTTAGTCATTTCTCGTCCTTTATGTGTCCTAATCTTTTCAATCTCTTTTAGGTTCCGAAAAAAGCCTCATACAGTGAAAAACAAAAGTCCCAGTTGCTCCCTTTTTGGTCTGCTCGACGAGCAGATAGGGGCCTGCTCGCCAAGCAAGCTTACCCTGCTCGCCAAGCAGGGTACTACCTTAAGAGCAGTGGTATGGCCAGGCCATTCCAAGGTCCGGTCGATCCATTCCAACCCACAAAAATGCTTCCAAACACATCTGTCATTCTAGCCAAACTTAAACGCACAAAACCCAACTCAAAAACGTCAAAAACGACGTGGTTTCGGCTTTAACGATTTGACACGATACAAGTAAACCAAAACAGCCTTCAAACCATCAAAACCCTAATACAAAACGGAACAAAAATCACGCAATTTGGACGTCGAACGATGAAACCCTAATGATCGTAAGTTTTTCTCTCTTTTTCTTCTATCTGCTACTTCTTCTTCTTATGAATTCCTTATTCATAAGGGTTTTCTTATATATATCTTTGCTAATTAACTCTTTTAGCCCTTAATCTCTTTATTTAATACAATTCTATCTTTAACTTATATTTTTAATCAATTGGGTAATTGCCCATTTTAACTCAATACTTGCGTATTATTTATATCAAAATAAATAATACCAACTCGTTTATGATAGTTCTCGTCGACAAACTTTCATTTACAATTCCCGAGAATTGAATTATTATTTACCAATTTGGAACTTAATCTTTATTTTACTAACTTTTCTCTCTGTTTCCTTTAGTCCCAATTCTTATCCTTTAAATTAAATTCCAATATCAAAATTTACATATTAGAATTCTTAAAACTGACCTACTCGGTCTTGTCTTTAATTCCATTATTTTGATAATTCTCCATTCTTGCCCCTCCAGTTGCTCCAAACGAGACACGTCACTTACTTTGACAATGTCAAACGTACGGGGTATTACACCTCTGTTTATTCTCCAAATTAGTAAAGAGTTATTAATGAGCGGAGGTCGATAGAGATCAAAATAAATATATGGACACTTAATAGTTGAGTAGATCGAACAAATGACGCTAGATGACTTATACATGGTATTTTATATAAGTCAATATAATGTCATCTAGTTCATGATTGTATATATGCCCTTAGACTTAAGGTGACAATATCTTGTACATAGATGATTAGAGTTTGATACTCCTTATCGCTAGATATTTCATGAGCTAGGATCACAAGATGTGTTGGTGTCACGACCCGAATTTCACTCGAAATCTCGAGCCGAGACCGGGGCTAGGAAATGGGAGTGGTTGCTCCAAAACCCATAGCAAGCCTAAAAACCTTTACAAATTTTACCGTTTTAAAATCATAAAAAGGTTTGCAATCTCGTTGCAGAAACATTTTAAAACCTTTATTGAAAACGCGATCGAAAAACCATTATTGTATTTTAAGAAACCAGAACGCAAACGTCAATCTTTTATGACGTACCTACTCTGTTTCCAATACAATACTAAAATGCTATTAACATAAGACCAGTGTACCTCTTTAAACAACTGGTCAAAGCATTTTAGACAAACGCGCAACTTTTCGAACATATATCTTATAGAGTAGTTCAAATCTGATTTTATCAAAATATAGTTGAACTACTGAAAACAGAAAACAGACTTCCCGATACCCAACTACTTGCAGCTCTACTGATACAGATGACGACTTCCAGAATTATTGTGGAAGCCTGACCTCACAGCTCCATAACCTGAAAGGGAAAACAGTGGATGTCATAAATATAAATATTTATGAGTGAGTTCATTTCTACAAATGCATATTAAATAAAATAGGATCGCATATATCAAAATCATTATAACCATAGCCAAATATTCAATTTGATCGAAACCCTAATCCGAAGTACACACTCTATACTCATACAAGATCATATCGAATAAAATCAAATCAAACTTAATTCAAGTGACACGGTCCCGAGAATATCAATCGAGTTACCAACCATGTAGCACAGCCCCGAGAAATTCTACCGAGTTACTGATATCACTACTTAATCCAAAATTATGAGTCCCAAGAATATCACTGAGTTACTTACTAGATGCAGGTCCCGAGAATTTTGCTTCCACTGAGATCCCAGTCTCGAGAGCTTCTACCGAGTTACCTTGTATCTAACAAAGGATGTCCTTCAGACAATTCAAAAACACATCTAATAAGACAGACACGTAAGACTCACATCAACACCGGTGATCACACAGTCCTATTGACACCAGTAGGTAGTACGTTTCTTCGGATCTATACAGGTTTTCATACTACTATACAAAATCATAGTGTAATAATATAAATACATACTATCATATAATATTATATAATAAAAGCTTTTTATATTAATACGCAGAAGTAAACTGTAAACTCACAAAACTGATATCCCCCAAAGCGTATGCTTCTGATAGCCCACTAGTCAGACATCCTCGTGTCGTGACTTGGCTGATCGACTAATCGTCGTATCTATACATAATTAAAACGTCACTCGCATTTCAAGTATTAACTTCTCAAGTCTAGACTTTACAAACAATATGTAACTTATAACGTTTGAACTAATCCCGACTTGGGACATCTCGTTCAAACTAAAATACCGTTCTTGATACAAATTCATAATCCTTTTAACATTACTTAACTCATTAATATATGGTTTAATTAAAACATCTCGACGTTTTATTAAACTGAATACCTTTTACTTTGCATAAATGTTTCAACCTTTTAAAACGTCCTAGTTCACTTTTCGAAATTCGTTTAATCCAATTGAAGTGTGTGATTCAAATAAGAATCGAAAACGTCCCTATACAAGACGACCAAGCCGATGTGCGTTCGCACAGCCTTGCCCAGACTGTGCGTTCGCACAACCCTTTGGCTATGCGTTTCGCACAGCCACGAGGCACTCCCCCCGGGGTATTCTGACGTGCTTAAACGCTAAAATTCCGCTCCAAACATTTAAACAAAATCCAATTCCGCAATCAAAATGTCAAATCGATTTGAATTCGATCGCTTCGATACGGTCGACGTTTTAAATTTAATAATAATCCAAATTAATAATAACTGAATTTAAATTAACGGTTATTACCTCGAATATGTGATGATTATCCAACAAATCGGAGCCGAAATCATGAAACGGATCGCTCCACGACGAAACCCTAGGTTTCGCTCACTGAGAGCTTAAGCGGCTCAATAATTTCCTTTGAAATCATGAAAATGAGGTTATGAGCTTTTTTCTTAAGCTAATGGATTTATATATATATACTTATTGGCTAAAGTACGCTTTAGTACTAGTTCAATTATGCACTTTAACTCTGAATTTAATTAGTCGTTCGTAGTTCAAAGGAGAACAGTTTCAAATTTCGTGAAACTTTACCCAAAAATCCAATCAAATATAAAACGAATAAAAATATAATTTATAATCGCATCCGCCTTAAATTTTATTTTTAATAGATCTCGGAAGATTTATTAGGTCTAAATCAGTCCCATTTGACTATAGTCATTATGTCCAAATTTCATAAAAAATTGACGTCAAATTATTTCGCGTATATTGACACCAAAATTATTCGCTCGGGACATATAAATTATTTTATTATAATTTGGACTAACTAATAATACTTAATTAGTTAAAAACTGAAACTAATTAAAGATAAGAAACCAAGGATCAAATTATACCTTTTTCCTTTACTTTGTCTCCACTCCACCTCCTCTCCATATTTATATTTATTAACTTATATCTTTTAATTTAACGTCGAAACTTCCGAGTTTCGACATTGTAATTTTGAGCATATGTTCGAAAATTTTAACTCTCTAATTAGAGATGTATTGATATATTAATTATCAATATATTTCCTTATACGACATCGAGTAATACTTTTCTTTATTTTCTCTTATTTTATAATGCAAAATTTTTAATTCGTGAAATCCTATAATCACGGCATATTTCTCGGAACACTTATAAACTAAATTTATCCTTAAATTTAATTTACATATTCCCGGCTATCGAAATATTGACACGTGTCATATTCCAACCATTAAAAATCACGAGGAGTTACAGTTGGCTCTAGTTAGTTGTATATGGAGATAAATGTTCAGCCAAGGTAGCATTCATTATTATAGATGAACGTGAATAAGAATCTATGTTCTCTCAAGGTTTTCTTAATGGATGAATTCCTGGCCAGTGGCATATGACTTAATTAGAAGAGTTCTAATACTACAAAGTTGTTTCTAGTATGTCACATTTATCAAGAATTAGAATTGAGAGATGGGGTCATATGATCAAGATATTTAGTGTTTGACTTAATTGGAATCATAAAAGAAGAGAATTTGAGCGTACGCTAACCATGAACATTGGTTTATTAGAATACATTGAAACATTTATTTTTATTTAGGAGTCGTGATATGTTTTTAGACATCACTCACGATTTACGAGAATAATAATTAAATGGGAATTTAATAAATAAGGATAAGAAAGTTGTTTATTATGTCTCTCGTTGCCATCTAGATGTGAACCTAGTTAGTCACACACAATAGGGTGTAGAACCGATTGTCTTCCGAAAGATCGAATTTGAAATAGATACGAGCATATCTCGAAATGATCTAAGTTGAAAATGTTGTTCAATTGAGGACTAATTTATAAGAGCTATAAATTAGTAAGAACCTAATTTGTACTTTACCCAATTTTATTAGCTAGTGGCTTACGAGTGATTAATTAATGGAATTAATCACATTTAGCACTAATAAAAAGTTAGTGGAATAATCCATGTAGGATTAGCATTAAATGCATGATGAATATGAAATTGGACTACATGCTAGTCTATGTACACATGTTCTTTATATGGATACACATATGCATGATATATGTCTTATAGCGGTTTAATTTAGGCTAAGTTTGTGACACTTAACCCAACACATGTCTTAAGGAGAGCAAGAGCTCTTGCCTATTTAAAAAAGATGAATTTGCTTTCATTAATACAATTCATACACAACTTCTCTCAACATAAGCTTATGCATGAAAGACGCTAAATAGTTTAACTAGAGATATATGCAAGAGTTGCTAAAGGAAGTTGCTAGTTGTTGAGAGTACTCACTTGAAGGAGTTCAAGTGGGAGCTTTGAGAAAGCTTAAGGTTGCTTGAAGGTGTTCGAGTAATAAGTTCGTCATTCACCAAGAACTTGGAAAAGTATTCAAGCATCCGAGTAAGAAGGTGATTGTAGCGAGAGTTGACATACGGTCTCTCGATAGAGGAACTCGAAAGCTCACTTTGGGCAAGGATTCAATCAGAGCATACTCGTGGGGACGAGCTTGAGGTCAACATACATTTAGGACTACAAGAATCATTGGAGAATCGGCAGAGGTGTTCTTTTTTGATTCATAGATGCTTGCTATTAAAACTAGATGATACGTTGATCTTACGTGATCGTGTTGATGTGATAAACTACCAGATTGTGTGTTTTGATTTTGAATTGAAATATACGATATGGACCTCGCACTCCCCATTGCGCGCTTTTAGTGGTATCAGAGCCACAATATCGCTAGTTCTTATGCTTTACGATTGAATGAATGCTTGTTTAAATGCATGGTCATGGATTTAAGAATTTTGATTTGGCGTTGTAGACACCTATTTTCCGGACAGGTAAAAAGTGATAATGGACTAAAGCGTCCAATGATGATTTTCAGAGAAATTTTTACAGATGAGGAGCTTATGGTCCGCTTATTTGGATTCAAGCTGGTTAGATCTGTGCGCAGTTGCAAACTTGAGAGATTGAAACATAATTCGCCGCAAGTAGCCTATAACAATCCAAAGAGATTGTGATATAAGAGTAAGAACTTTGACTAATTGCAATGTCTTAGAAGTTTATGGGCCAATTTGCAAGTTTGACAGACTAAATTGACCATACCCAAACCTGTAGGGTCCCATAAGTCATTTTCGATACTTCTGGGCACCAAAATGAATTTTCAGACCCCTTTTGCTAAGCACATAAGAATTAATACGAATTTAAATTGTAAAATTCTAAAGATATATGTAAAAGCTAATCCTAATCCTTAAAGGCTATCACTTCATACACTTTCACAACGGGTTCATCTCTAGCTCTGACTCCTAACTTAACTTAGATTCTAGTTAACCCTAAGCTACCTTTAACAACTATAAATAAGACCCTAGGATAGCCTAGCTAAGGGTCGAAACAATCACAGCAGAAATAGCATAATCAAACCCTAGGAAATCATAGTTTGGCCAAACCCTAGCGCACACACAATTCGATCATACAAAGCTAAAATGCTTCAATCATTCAAGAACACATTGCTACACGTCGATCCAAAGATGGATTCCACATCCGGATCACCTGGAAAACGAGCCAAGAACTTAGAACGGTACTTCTGAGGACCCAGTACATTCTTTTATCACTTTTCATCATATTCAATTTAGAACTGCTAGTTTATGTATATTAGGATGCATGTTTAGCTTATTTGATTGTTCTTGCTATAAATTATGTTTTTGCCATGATTGCCATGCTTTTAAGCTCTTAAATTCATTTCCAAAAAATTACATTAGATACATGTATATAAGCTGTTTATATATTTTTTAACCATCGTATGTTGATACCGTTTAATTCGAACGCTTTAGATGCATGCTTAGCTCAAATTGCCATGATTACCATGCTTTTTGTGTTCTTCGATATTCTAGAAATAATTGCCACCAGATCTGCTTAAAACATGTGTTTTAGGATGTTTAGTTCAATTTTAAACGAGTCTTTCATATTAATTACTGAATATGTATAGTACGTACATTCAATTCTAACTAATAAAAATAGAAAATTTTGAATGTTGCCGATCCTAGTATGTTCTAGAGTATTCCCCTTGTGCTTTTTGATCGTTTTGAGTGTTTTTGAATGAAAAAACAAACCAAACAATGATCTGCCACCTCTTGCTCGCCGTGGCACTGCCGTCATGCCACCGTGGTGCTCCTCTATTCTTTATTCCCAAATGTTTCCAGATCTTTTAGAACCAATCCAGGTCTTGTTTTGTGTTTCTAGGTTCATTTAAACTCGGAATTAGGCGCCGTTTGAGCCCACAGACATGTAATGATTGTAAATTTTATTTTTCCTAGTAATAGCCCAAAATTGTAATTTGCCATGTCATCCGGGCCTCGAAGCCCAAGTTTAAGCAACAACTTCCAGATGTGATTCCGGGTTCGTTTGAACTCAAAATCGACCCTGGTTTGAAATAGTGGATCTGTATCGACAAGACGAAGAATTTCCTTATACTAACCGAGTCCAAATTCTAATTTCACATACTTCCAGATGACAGACGAGTGCTAGGCACTTCAGGTCTACAAGGTTTAAAAGCATCTCTAATCTTGTGCGTGTGTATGCTTATATTATTTCATCGTTTTCCAAAGCATGTCCAAATCCAATATTATCAGGCTAATGAACCTAATCACATTAACGTAGTTGAATCCATCGAATTCAGCAAATCACTAAAAAATCGTAGGATTTCTGTGAAAAAGTAATTAGTGGTTGTATAGGCATTCAATATGACTTAATAAAATTAACCTCACTTTTTAGGCTTTATGCATGTAAAATGGTAAAGACCCACAGCTGTCTGATACGTGATAGAAACCACTAGGATTAGATGAATACGTAGGAGTACAAGCTACATGTCTCACATGCTAGATTATGAAGATCGACGGAGGTCATAAGAACAAAAAGACTGAGAAGGAGGTCATGGACTCTTTCTATAATATCAAACCCCCCCCCCCAAGGCAGATGGACCTGTCAGGACAGTCATTCGTAAATTTTTATTTCCATATGTTTTATGCACCCTCGCCTAAGACTCATGTCGAGGAAATTGTGCCAACCGGTTGGGGTCTAGAATTCGAAGACGAAGATCGGTTAATGAATGCTCTAAATGAGAAATTAAAGGACCCGAACATCAAGGCCATCAAGGCTATCAATGTATGGTATAACTTGGACAAAGACGATACCGGTGAAGAGATTGTATTCAAGAAAGGCTCAGAGGCCAGTCTGGAATATGTGAAGCAGGTCAGTGCTAAGGTGAAACCGGGGCAGGCTAAGAAGGAAGAACTAGTAACGACCCTAGAAAAGGAGCACAATGAGGATGACGGTCTGCAAGTGGACCAGTCTAAGAAAGGTAACGCTGACAGGACCAATTTGGACATATTAATATGTTCCAAAGACCATCAGAAAGAAATGGTGAAGATATTATCTGCAAAGGCCATTGAACCTGCCGCAACCGATTCTCCAGATCCTCAATCTGATACTACAACAAACCGGAGAGCAGTCAAAACTATAGATTCATACATACATACATGCATACATACATATATACACGCATACATACTAGAATATATCATAAGCATATTGCATATCTACCCTCATCTGTGCAGATACACTACAAAACTTATCCCTCTAGTAGTAAGCCGCATCAGCCTGCTGAATAACCTCAGACACTAGCACCTATTAACCATAAATGAACGATCAGTCAAGGGGGAAAGAAATCCCAGTACAAATGAAAGCATAAGCATGAAGAGCAAACTTACATGGGTATGGCCGACAGGTGCAAAGGAATGAGCAATGCACGCATCATGAACAGAATCCTGCATAGACCCACGTGTGTTGCAATAGCGGACCTCTCCAGCATCTAACACAACAAACCAAAAATAATCCAGCATAACTCACCTGCCGGAACGCGCTTAGGAGATCCCGGGACAGGCATTCAGGCACGACTAGCACGGGCCACACGCCTACGTCCTCCCTGAGAAGACACCAAAAAAGAAGAATTAGATAAGCATCAAAGTAAACCCAAAAATATAAAGACCAAAAAATGGTACATACATGTGACTGTGCAGCAGCCTGCTCATCAGGAGAATTATGAACGATAAGCACCGAACCCCCCGACATGCCAACCAAAGACAATCTACCCAGAAGACGGTATCTCACCAGATCATCCATGTAGCTCAACTAAGGAGCAGACACAAACTCTGTGGCAGGATAGCCCTTCAAGTCCCTATGAAGAGTAGGCGATACGATATTTAGACCACGTAATATCGTTAAAGGAGGTTGCCTAGGCACCTGACAAACATGGGGACCGACCCACCAACGGAGCACACGTTCACCTAGAAACCAAGACCGGTTATTTGGGCCATGCATCAGATAACGCATACCATATATATTGATAGCTACTGGAAGCCAACGAGGCCAGTGCTCCCCCGAAGGAGTGTTCCAGGATGAGTGCACTTGCAAAATTGCTACCAATAAGCATTATAGTCCAAACTCAAATTTCTCACTAACATGATTATCACTCATATCAATCCACGCTAAGTCGTTAAGCCAGTCTCTACACTCAGCTCCTTGACGATGGGCTAAAGTATGAGAGAAATTCTAGAATTGTAGTAGAGGGATGCACGGCGCCGGCATATCACCAAACCCGATCAAGATATAAGTCTAGATATACCAAATATGAAACAATAACACATAATCAAATCTGAAATAGCAGTAAAAACAAAGTGCACAAGAAATATGAGAACATAAAAAGAACTTAGATGCACAATAGCTATATCCCAAAACAGTGGGACCTCTCATGGACAACCTGGTCCATGCTACTGTACAGATAAGCGAGAGCAGTAGATTCCCAATTATAGGACGTGACCTAATAATAGTCCTCCAGCACCGGTAATACACAAAGAGGTAGAGTCAAACTCGAGTTGCAGAAAAGTGTAGTCCTATGAAAATAAAACAAAAAAGACTCGGGCAATTTGATCAACCTTGTGTTCGTTCCTTGGGACATAGTTCTGATAGCGGTCATACAACTCATTGTACCTGATACCGACCTAATAATATTCGAACTCCAGGCATCGCCTAACAAATGCTATGCTCGCCCAACGGGTCTCCAAATCTCCCATCGCCCATGTCTGTCTCGGGCGGACTCCTCCAGGTCTGCCATCCAGGCGACCTCATCCACTCTGTTTCCTGACACCCACTACCCGGGATAATCGGGAACGTGCCTTCACCATTATCAATAATCGTGGGACAAACCCACGATTTACCAGATAACCACCGCCTTAAAATCATTATAAAAGGAAGCCACTGAATGCCGAGAAGGGTAAGCACAAATCAGCCTTAAATACTCTTACACTCATTTACCTACCAAAAAACACTCTCTGACTTAAGCATCGGAGTGGCTTTCAGGCTGAGCAAGCCTGAGGTCCTTTGAGCTTATATTTGTTACTTGTGCAGGAAAAGCAGTACAGGCGACCCTTGGAAGATCGACCTGTATCATTTGGTGCGGTGAACGTGGAACTTATTAGTTTCGTCGTTCCTTTTAGATACTTTTCAGAATTCGCTTTTTCAAGAATGGATCCCCCAGGAGATAATACTCTACCAGCCACCAACCGAGAAGACAGGGAAACAGAACCACCGGCCCTAAACCTGTTTCCCCCAACTAGCGAAGAAGGAGAAACCAGCGACCCCCTGGCAATAAGACAGACGATACCTCCGATAGCCATAGCACCTGATGGAGAGCCAATCAACAACCAAGCAATGTTCAAGGCTTTCCTAGAAATCACCAGTCTACTCAAAGACATCAAACAGAGTATCTCGTTAAAACCGCCAGAGCAGGGATCAGCAAAATCACCAGTACAGAAGTTAACCTCAACCATGGACAAGGGAAAAGAACCGATGCGAGAGGAAGATGCCCCTGAAAATTCCACACGGAAACAAAATGCCCCCATCATAATTCCAGACGAAGAACGTTGGATGGATGAACAACACACCCTCAAAGGCGGAGAAGAGCATCTGGAGGAAAAAGTCCGTCAAGTCATGAGCAGGCTTGGAATAAGATGTGAAGACGTGGACATCTCTCTTCGAAGTGACTCACCACTCGCAGATTTCATCATCTCTCACGAGTTCCCTACAAAGTTCAGATACCCCCCAAATTTGGAGTCATACGATGGAACAGGCTGTCCCAAGAGCCATATTCACAAATTCCAAGCGGTGATCAATGTTCAGACAAACTTGGATCACGTACTATGCAAACTTTTTCCTACTACCTTAAAAGGTCTGGCGCAGGAATGGTACCAGAGTTTAAAGCCAGGATCAGTGCTGACGTTCAAACAATTCTCAGGACTATTCCAGGCTAGATTCGTAGCATGCATCCCTCAAAAGAAGCTATCCACAGATCTGCTGGCCATCATGCAATGGGAAGGAGAGACACTCAGGAAGTATGTAGAAAGATTCAATAAGGAGGCGATGCAGATAGAAGACCTGAGCCAGGAGATCGCCTACACAGCATTACTCAATGGAACTACCAACTCCGACCTACGAAAGGAATTATTGGCTAAATCGCCAAAATCATTTACCACACTGATGACCATCGCACATACACAGATCAGAGTGGATGATGGCCAGAGAGAGATAGAGAATCGCCTCGGACGGGCAGAAGAACGAACGTTTGCAGAAAGAAGAAATGGGGACAGGTCGCCCATAGGAAAGAGGTTCGGAGAAAAAGGCAACGACCATTTCAGAAATAAAAGAAAAAAAGACGAAGATAGGCGATATACGCCCCTGAACACGACCAGAACCAACGTACTGTTTTGGGTAAAAGACAGCCGAGAGAAGGTCAGATGGCCAAGGAAGATGAACGCTGCGTCAGCCAGCAAAAGAGACAATAGCAAATACTGTGAATTTCACAGAGACAACGGCCACACCACAGATGAATGCTGGCACTTGAAGGAGGAAATAGAGAAGCTGATAGAAAGGGGATCCCTTTCCCAGTTCGTAAAAAGGGACACCGAAGTCAGAGAAACGGAATCAGAAAGAAAGAAAGAGCGGAAAGAAGAAATCACCAGAAGACCCAGACCAGAGCCAGCAGGCGTGGTTAACGTAATAATGGGCGGATCGACCGGAGGAGACAGCAATACTACAAGGAAGAAAGCTGCAAGAACAGTCTACTCGGTTAGCCCGGGTGCACCGAATGCTAAGAAATTCAGAAGTGTATCTTTTTCGGAGGTCGATAGTCATGGCTTATCAGTCCCCCATGAGGACGCCCTAGTTGTCAAGGGGCGACTCAACAATTTCGAGGTTTCTCGGATGCTCGTAGACACGGGAAGTTCGGTAAACATGATTACGATGGAGGTGTTCGGCAGAATTGGACTCAAGAAAGAAAATTTGACACATGTCTCTACTCCACTAGTGGGACTAGGAGGCAAATCTGTACAGGTGGAAGGATCACTGGAAATAAGCATCCAACTGGGGGATGGAGAGATCTACAAAGAGATCCGAGCAGAATTCATGGTGGTCAATATGGATTTCGCATACAACGCAATTCTCGGAAGGCCACTCTTGCACGATACATGCGCATCCATTTGCATGAGGTACCTACTAATGAAAATCCCAACCAGAGAAGGCGATGCCGAAGTCAGAGGATGCCAAAAGTCAGCCAGAGAAGCATACTTTACAGCTCTCAGGAAAGTACATATAACTTTGCCAGTACTAACAATGGAACCTCCAGAGAAGAAGGAAAGGGCGGAGCATTATGGGCGAACTGAGAAAATCGAATTATCCCCAGGAAAGGAGATAGAAGTGGGAGATGAGCTAGAAGAAGAAATCAAGCGATCTCTGACCGAAAACCTCAGATCGCTTGGAGACTCCTTTGCCTGGACAACAGACGAATTGATCGGAGTAGACCCGGACGTCATATGTCATCGGTTAAACATAGCGACTGACGCGAAGGCAGTGATACAAAAGAAGAGAAGGCACTCGCCCGAAAAACAACTCGCCATCGCAGAAGAGGTCGCCCGGTTAAAAGCAGCAAACGTAATCAGAGATGCCTATTACCCGAAGTGGGTAGCAAATGTGGTGATGGTAAAAAAGTCCAATGGCACTTACCGAATGTGCGTGGACTTCACAGATCTGAATAAAGCATGTCCCAAAGATAGTTTCCCACTTCCACACATTGATCAGTTAGTAGACTCCACAGCAGGTCACGCCCTCTATACATTCCTAGATGCCAAGGCGGGATATCACCAGATACCTATGGCACCGGAAGATCAGGAGAAGACGGCCTTCATAACGGACCAGGGATTATTTTGTTACAAGATGATGCCCTTCGGTCTGAAGAACGCAGGAGCCACATATCAGCGGCTGGTGAACTCGATATTCAGAGATCAGATAGGAAAACACATGGAAGTTTATGTGGATGACATGATTATCAAGAGCATCCGAGCTGAAGACCACCCAAAAGATGTGAAGATAGTCCTGGAGACACTAAAGAGATACCAGCTAAAACTCAATCCGGAAAAGTGTGTATTCGGAGTACCGGCAGGCAAGTTCTTGGGGTACATGGTCTCTCAGAGGGGTATCGAGGCTAACCCAGATAAAATCGAAGCGGTCTTAAGAATGACACCGCCACGGAGCATACATGAAGTCCAGAAGCTCAACGGCCGGGTCACGGCTCTAGGTCGGTTCATGTCCTGCTCGGCAAAACGATGCCTGCCTTTCTTCAAAACCCTGAAACAGATCAAGAACTTCACATGGACCGCAGAATGCCAGCAGGCGTTTGAAGAATTGAAAAGCTTCCTGTCCTCGCCCCCACTGTTGGCGAGACCGGATCCGGGCGACGTGTTATATTTATACATCTCCTGCTCTGACGAAACAATAGCAGGAGTATTGGTGTCGGAAAAAGGAGGCGAACAATACCCGATCTACTACATTAGCAAAGTACTCAGAGATGCGGAGCTGAGATACCCGAAGTTGGAGAAGCTGGCGCTGTGCGTATACACCGCCACCATCAAGCTCCGACATTACTTCGAAGGGCACCAAGTCATTGTACGGACCGACCAACCATTACGAAAAATCCTCCAGAAGGCAGAGACAAGTGGACGCATAGCAGAATGGGCCGTCAAAATAGGAAGTCTGGGCGTTATCTATGAAGCTCGGAAAGCACTGAAAGCTCAAGCACTAGCCGACTTCTTCGCTGAATTAACATTCAAAGAACCCATGGAGGACAAAGCGACTCCCTGGGAGATGCACGTCGATGGGGCAGTTTGCGGAGAAGGAGCAGGCATCGGAGTCGTGCTCAAAGGACCAGGAAGAATCCAAATGGAATACTCAGCAAGACTCGAATTTCCAGCTTCCAACAATGTGGCGGAATATGAGGCGCTGATAACAGGGTTGCAATTATGCGAAGAGCTCAACATCTCCGAAGTCCAGATCTGCAGTGATTCACAGCTGGTTGTGAACCAAGTCTCGGGGAACTTCGAAGTAAAGGAAGCTACGTTGAAGAAGTACGCCAAGCAGGCCAAAACCTTCTTTGCCGATAATGGGCGATCCTGGTCGCTACAGCAAATACCCAGAGCAATGAATGGAAGATCAGACGAATTGGCAAAGTGGGCAGCAACAAAGAATTACGACTCGATGAGAAACATTCCTCATGAAATCAAACGACAACCTAGCTTTCAAGAAGAAATTGAGGAGGGCGAAGTACTGATGGTAGAAGGGGAAGAAACCTGGATGTCCCCCCTCACAGCATACCTGGCTAATGGAATACTCCCCGAGGATAAGAAGGAAGCCAAAAGGATAGTGATACTCTCATCAAAGTTCGGAATATACAACGACCAGCTGTACAAACGGTCATTCACCCATCCCTGGCTAAGATGTGTGAACAAAGAAGAAGGGGAGTACATCATAAAAGAATTACATGAGGGGACCTGCGGAGCACATGATGGAGCATCAACACTGGTCAGGAAAGCACTACTACAAGGCTATTATTGGCCCACGATGAAAGAACAAGCTACAACGCTAGTAAGGGGATGTTGGCCTTGCCAGCAACATGCCTTGGTACCAAGAAAGCAAGCTTCAGAAATGAAACCCATCGGCAGTGCATGGCCGTTCGCCCAGTGGGGTATGGACATCCTGGGACCTCTCCCTTTGGCCACAGGACAACGGAAGTTCCTGGTAGTGGCAATCGACCACTTCACCAAGTGGATAGAGGCAGAACCACTGGCAAAGATCACCCAACAACGCATAACTAGCTTTTTCTTTAGATCTATCTTGTGCAGGTTTGGAATACCGAAGGTGCTGATCACAGACAACGGAAAGCAGTTCGACTCAGCAAAGTTTAGAAAGTTTTGTGCCGAGTATCAGATCGACCTAAGGTTCACTTCGGTTTACCATCCACAATCGAATGGGCAAACCGAAGTGGCCAACAGAATCCTACTGGCCGGACTAAAAAGAAGACTAGACGAGTGCAAAGGAAGATGGGTAGAAGAACTCTACAGTGTCCTATGGAACTACCGTACCACCCCTAGAGAATCAACGGGCGAAACTCCATTCGCCCTAGCCTATGGAACGGAGGCTGTAATTCCTGTAGAGATCGGCGCACCCACGCCAAGGACAGAAGACAACCAGCTAAACCTAGAAGAAAACGAAGAAGAGCTCAGGAACAATCTAGATCTCCTGGTTGAAAAAATCAACAGATCAGACATCAGGATGGAAGCCTACAGACAAAAGATGGCCAAACATTTCAACAGCCATGTAAAGAAAAGAAAGTTCAAACTAGGCGACCTAGTCATGCGAAAAACCGAAGTCAAAAAAGGAGAAGCAGGAAGCGGAAAACTGCAGCCAAACTGGGAAGGACCTTACACCATCAGCGAGGTCATCAAAGAAGGAACATTTAAACTCACCAACTCCATGGGAAGAATCATACCAAGGACATGGAACGCCAACAACTTGAGAAAAATTTAGTCACAATGGGTCGCCCTCAGATATGATTAGTTATTCCTTAAGAAGTAACATAATTAGTCAAGCGATGTTTAGTTTCAATATTGTATTTCAATTCCTCCAAGTGATGTTTAATCACAGCATTATGTTTCAATTTCTACAAGTCATATTTCATCACATTATTGTATTTGAATTTATGCAAGTATTTTAATTTACCCTTGCCCGGACAAGGAATTTCCACAGATATCGTCTCTTTACCATAGTTACCTGATTACTTAAAATATTTCCGAAGAGGAGAACTGACGAGTTCATTCCCAAAAAAGGAAAATACACAGTTAAAATATATATCGCCTAAAATAAAGAGAACAAAAATAAAGAAGGCAAGAAAATTTATATATTTTCTCAAAAAAAAAGATATATATTTAAAAGAGGACGAATGCCTCACAAAAATTACAAAGGAAAATAAAATTCCTAACAAAAGAAAATATACAAATGTACAAAGTACATAACAAAAAAAAAAAGAAAGGAAAATTCTTCCTATACAAAAACAAAAAAGAAGAATCTAAAGCTTGATGATCTCTGGCTCAACCTTCTCCGGGGCAGCCTCTTTGTTCCCCTCCAAAATATTTGGGACAGATAGCCCCTCCTGCGAATCCCGCCTGGCTGAAGAAGAAGCATCGACACGAATGTTGCCAGAACGGGTGGGAGAAGGGACATCGGCAAGACTAAGAGGATCGGACCCCGGAAGGATAGACTCCAGATCAGAAGGCCGATCCAATAAGTCCAGAGCAGCAAAAGGCCGCTCCGAAGATATAAGCAAGCCGAAGTCCTTCTCCTCAGGACTACCTCCCAAACCGGGAACAAGAGGCTTCTCGCCAGCCTTGGCAGGTTCCTGGACCCCCGGGGCAGACTGTTCGGCAACCTCAGCAGCACCTCCACCATTTTCAGACTTGATGGAGACAAACAAGTCTTGGGGAGAATCTGGCTCACTCTCACTGTTAACCCCTTCGGGAAAGCCATATAAGAACTCAACGTCCCCATCAGGATGACGCTCCAAGTAGGTACCCACAATGGCTTCAGTGAAGTCAGTCAGATCATTGGCTAGCTGGGCGGTGTTACGGCGACGCCTCTCCTTCTCACGAATCAGCCTGCCTCGCTTCAAATAAAGCCTCTTCTCAGCAACTGAGACTTTATCGTTAAGGGCCGTGACGGTGGTGTCGAACTCCTTCTTGAGATCGTCATAATCAGTGCTTTTCAACACCACCTCTGCCGCCAGATTTTTATTTTCCTTCTTAAGGCGGGCGACCTCATCAGACAGCACACGCTGCTGCTTCACAGCACTCTCCCTCTCTCTGGATAATCTATCCACATCAGCACGAAGAGAGTCCAGCTTCTGAGTGCACCCGCCATGTTCGCTGCGAAGGGAGTCATACTTTCCCTTCAGCAGCTTGTACTCCGTCTTCAACTTCACCTGCCTCTCATCGTCGTTAAGACGGTTGGAGCGGTATTGACGGATGGCATAGGCAACCTAAACATAAAATAAAACTGAGTTAGAAAATAACCATCACGGGAAGAAGAAGGCAAAATGCTAAAGATAGAAAATTCAAACCTTTGCCAGGTTGGAAAAACAATCGTCCATCAGTGCGTGGTCCGGCCTCTTCAAATAATAGTCAACGTCCGAAGGGCAGCAGGAACCCCGGAAGATGTCATGGGCAACGGCAGGACAACGTACAGAGGCATCGGCCCCATACTTCTGAAGGAGCAGGTCGACCTGAGTCACCATCACATCCTTCTTAGGCCTTTTCATCGAAGGTCCCTCCCCCTCAGTATCTTCGCCCCCTGAAGAAGGAGCTCGCCTTTTGCTACCGGTCGAAGCAGCCGGGGCAGTTTGGGGAGCCGGAGGAAGGGGTCGGGAAAGCTTCTCCTTCGCAGGAACCTCCATCTTATCCTTCCCCTTACCAGTGTAAGAGGGAACAGCAGGAGGAGGAGGGCCAGTGACAGGTTCCT
The DNA here is from genome assembly GCF_937616625.2 of Mercurialis annua. NCBI lineage: Eukaryota > Viridiplantae > Streptophyta > Magnoliopsida > Malpighiales > Euphorbiaceae > Mercurialis > Mercurialis annua. Next base: position 29,497,331 of record NC_065576.1, read on the forward strand.
TTATCTGGAAACCCGGTAGCACCACCCTAGGAGTGGGAGCAGAATCATCACCCTTCTGAGAAGAAGGTGGCTTGCCTCCAGCCGTGGAAGGAACATCGCCTCCTTTCTTAGCAGGCGCCTTCTTAGCTTCAGAAGACGGCTTGGGATCAGCTTGGGGAAGGGCCTCCCTCTCTCGAGCCTCTCGACGAGCTCTCCTGTCCTCCATGACCTTCTGCTGAAGTTCTTTGAAGTTCGGCACTGAAAAATCAAAGTAAACAAGATTCAGAAAACGATTCACAAAAATTAAAAGGGAATAAAAACTTCATGGTACAAACAAGATACCAGAAGGACTAAGAGGCATAGAAGAAATATTAAGAGGGGAAGAAAGCAGTGGTTCGCCCATATCAGGGAACTCATCTCCATTATCAGGCGATGTCTCCCTCTTGTCCTCACTCTTCTTCCTCTTCCCCCTTTTTTCACCCTGCGCTCTCTTATTTCTCTTGGAAGCAACACTTTGGTCCCACCCGAAGTAGGAATCTATCAGATTCACTACATGCACCTTAGCGCCACCTCGAAGCAGACGCAACGTCTCTTTATCAACCTCGCTCAGGTTCGCCTTTTCCAGCTTAAGGGGCCCTTCCACAAAAACATTCGGAATGGAGCCCCAACCACCTTCCTTTTTGGCGATGACGAAGTTACCTTTCCACCGCTTCAAGGAATTGGGAAGGCCAGTGAAGGGAGATCTTCCGGGTTGCAAGTAGAAGAACTCATCGCTTTTCTTCCTTCCCAGAGAATAGATCGCCCTAACAATCTCATAGCCCACCTGTCTCTTCAGTTGGAGACCACGAATAAAAACTCCGGTCAAGTGACGGTGGGCATTAGGATGGAGTTGACCCAAGGGGATCTTGAAATTATCGAACACTTCTTGGGTGAAGAGATCGAGTGGTAGTCTCAAACCCGCCTCAAAATCTTCAACGAATAGCAACTGTTCATCATCCTTTAAGACCTGGCTAACAGCCGAGCCCTCAGATGGAATCCGAAGGCTAATGAAGGGGGGAATTTCGTACCTCGCCCTAATCCAAACAAGGGCTTCTTTACCCAGACTGATGGTCCACTCAGACAAGGGTTTTTTATTACTAGAAGATGTCCCAGAAGTCCCTTTACGTCTCTTAAAAACAAAATCCTCCTCATCTCCTTCATCATCACCCAGTCCACCATCTCCGACCTCATCTTCACCAGCATCCTCAAGGGGAGCCTCGCCCTCTGGCTCCCTGTCATCAACACCCTCCTCACTGTCAGGGATTACCTTCTGAGACAACCCTTCCTCGTCAGATGACAACTCAACGAGGGTAGCAAGAGGAACAGGGTAGGTTGGGTCACTAGCAGAACTCTCAGAGGAAGAGGAAGAAGAAGGGGAAGACACCGAAACCCCTAAAGTAGACATCCTAAAAATATACTATCTGAAAGCAAACAAGAAGAAGGAAGCAAGAAGACAAACAAAAATAGCTAAGCCACTTACTGATTGAGAGAGAAAGTCCGGTGCTATGTAACTCGAAGAAAGCCTGGTTGAGAAATAAATCAACAGAAGAAGAGAATCAGAGATAAAAATTAACAGGGAATCAGAGAGAAAAGTTAAGAGTAAAAAACTTTTAATTAAAGAATATATACCTCTTTTATACACTCGAATGCCTGACAGCAGGAAACTCCTCGAAACAATCAATGAAAAACCAAAAGTCGCGTTCTTTTATAGTCAGAAAACGCTTCAGATTCGTAACCGTTGAAAGAAACGTTTGAAATTCAAAATTGTTTCGAAAATTTCGGAAATTCGAATTTTGAAAAATTGGCGCTTCAAGTCTTTGACTTAGCAAGATTACAAGGGGGGGACATCTGATACCGACCTAATAATATTCGAACTCCAGGCATCGCCTAACAAATGCTATGCTCGCCCAACGGGTCTCCAAATCTCCCATCGCCCATGTCTGTCTCGGGCGGACTCCTCCAGGTCTGCCATCCAGGCGACCTCATCCACTCTGTTTCCTGACACCCACTACCCGGGATAATCGGGAACGTGCCTTCACCATTATCAATAATCGTGGGACAAACCCACGATTTACCAGATAACCACCGCCTTAAAATCATTATAAAAGGAAGCCACTGAATGCCGAGAAGGGTAAGCACAAATCAGCCTTAAATACTCTTACACTCATTTACCTACCAAAAAACACTCTCTGACTTAAGCATCGGAGTGGCTTTCAGGCTGAGCAAGCCTGAGGTCCTTTGAGCTTATATTTGTTACTTGTGCAGGAAAAGCAGTACAGGCGACCCTTGGAAGATCGACCTGTATCAGTACCAAAGAGAACGCCCCTTCACCTGCGGTACAAAGCCCAACATCTCAAAGATATAGTCATCACGTCGAGCGTAAGTAGCCAAACCACTATCAAATGGCATCGACTGACCATAAAGGCTATTTCAGTAATAACTGAAAAATCTAGCGGAGTCATGGTCATCTCTTCCACCAGCAAATGAAAGATAAGGGTCGTATCCATCCACCTCTCCATCAAGGCATGTAGTAAAGCACTATCACATACTCCAGACATGGTAAACACAGAGCCAGGCAAGCGGCCAAAACCTACAACGTCTACGTGATATCCCAGGTTTCTCTGGCAGTTTTGCGAAGGTTTTGGAATAGATTCCGATCAGTTTACTTGTAGATATTGTACACATATTTGATTTTATTTGGCTTGGTGTTTGATTCATGCTTTCATTTGTTTCAAAGTGTTCTCATACATGGTTTCATATTTGAGTTGCATTGGAATAGAATCGAGTTATAAATCGTTATATCGGGTTTCATTCAAAGTTTTAAATGTGGTTTTAAGACAATGGACAAACGTCTAAAGATTAGAGACAATTTTTTGCTTTTAAAATTTTGGATAATCATCAAGAGTGTTAGACGATCGTCTAAAACGATCTGTTTAAATTTTGAAAACTCGTTTCTAAAATCATTTTGCTAGTGATTCACCATTGAAACACTATTCATTCTCTCCCAAACTGAATTCCACTTACCCTTAACTAAATCTATGATTTTTTAAGAACAAATACACAATTTAAACACCCTTTTCAAGGATTATCAAGTATTTGTCACATGCCATGCTAGTTTTGATGTTTCCTCAAGTTTGTTCATATTGAAGCTTCATAATCTGTTTTTAGCTTGTAATTTCAGTGGTTTCTGCTTAAGAGGTATATGTTTTGGCCACTAGAATATTTGTTTTTTTGCATGTGGTGTTGGTGTTGGTTTGGTATGGTTTTCACTTGAATTCTTGATTTTAGGTGTTCTAAGCTTGATAAACATGTTATCATTTCTCTTTTGTTTTTTGATCATGGTTATATCTCACATGCATGTAGTGTTATGGTTAATGAAGTGGCTTGAGTTTTCATGCAATGTGTTTAGCTTAGGTTTTGGTTTGATTGTAATTATATGCTTGAATTAGTCAATTTCATGATTTTGTGTTTATATGTTAATTTGATCATCTTTGATGTAACATGCATGATGTTTAGTTGAGTTGTTAGAATCTGGAAATCCTTTATGTTAGGTATAAATGCATGCTTGGTCCTTGGTTTGGATGGTTTTGGCATGATTTGTGTGTTTAAAGACTTCATGTCAAAATTGCTTAGTGTGAGGACCTAATTGTAAGTTTGACAAAATTGTGGTATGTTAGATGTTCAAAATTTATTTAAGGGCTGATTTATGTATTTTTACATGTTTGGCATTTTTTGGTGCGTTTGGAAAATACAAAAGTTGAGGGACCAAATTGTCAATTTCGACAATTTGAGGGGCTAAACTATAATTTTGACAAATTTGAGTTTTAGATGTCTTAGGGGCTGTTTGATATGTTTTTTTGGCTGGTTTGGTTGATTGAGTTGTGTTGGTTTGGTTTGTGTATTTTTGGTCAAGTTTTAAAGCATAGCACTAAAGTGCACTTTTTACAAAATTAAAGAATGATTTTGTAATTTGACTAAATTTGAAAGTTTTTCCTTAAGAAACATTTTGATTAAAATATTTTATATAGTTTTATGAAATCTTTTTGAAAGGTTTTGCTTCGTAAAGCAATTTTAATGATTTTCGATAAATCCGGGATTTTTTGGCATTTTGGCCAAGTGTTGGTTTTGGAGCCTCAAGGGCTGTTTAAACACAAGATTTTCATGGAAAAGAGTTTAAATTGGTTTTTGGATTATTTCCTAAAGTGTAGACGCGCTCCTAGATATATTTTGGTGTTTTTACGAAAAATGTGGTTTTCGTGTTTTAATGTCGTTATTGTTAAAGTTGGAACTCGTTTTCAAAATGGAAGTGAAATAATACAATTCAGGAGAACTTGAGTTCAACTACCTCTTTGAGACGTTAGTATTGTGTTGATGGGAATTTGGATTTCGGGCCTAGAAACAAGGTTTCGACCAAATGAGCATGTCGACGCCCCAATGAAATGTTTATTGGTTTTGAAACTTGTTTTAGAAGTTTTAAAGTGGTTTTATTTCAGAAAGATGATTTTACACTGGAGCATAGTCGGGATTCGCAAATCCACTAACTTTGTCGTTTTGTGGTTTACTCGATTTGTATGTTTTTACGTGTTTAGGTTTATTGAGTGCTTGCCTTATGTAATGTTTGCCTCAACGTGTTGGTTGTTTTGAATTCTAGAGTTAGGCGTGGTTTTATGTATCGATTATTAATTTATTTGATTTGTGGTAGCTTCGCCTATATCGAGTGATCAGCGTTGGAGACGGTGTAGTCTCAAATATGTTGGGTTTTCTAGGTTCATCACGCAGCGGAATTTCAAAAATTTATCAAAAACCCAAACCAAGATCCATGTAATTCGAATAAATAGATTAATAACATAATTAATACTTACTTGTATGTCGAATTCCAACAATAATATAGGAAGGAAGGTGGTGGTTCACTTTGGTGATACTTGGTCTCGGATCAAAAATGCCTCTAAAAGAACGCGTCCTCTACGAGTATTCACACGAACATACCTTAGCCACACTAATGCTTGTGTACTAGCACTATTGCTTCACAAGCAATTTTGAATTATTTAGTGATTTAGTGAATAATGAATTTCGTGATCTTCAAACCCTATTTCTTAATGTGTATTTATAGGCATACAACAACACTAGGGTTTGAGTCAAATTCGTATTTCAACCTCATTGTAACTCCTATAAGTTTATGTTTATCAAAAACTTTTTTTTGATAATCACACATATATATTAATTATTATTATTATCTTTAAAAGATAATAACTTAAGAAAAACACTTATCCTTAAATTTTGAATTTCAATTAATATATATATACATATTTATCTATTATTATATATATTACCAATTATATATATAATAAAGGCTAATCACCTCAAAAACTACCGACCTTTCATTTTTTTTTTCAATAACACCCTGACCTTTTAATTTCGTCAATTGCACCCTATTTTGTATTTTTACGTTTCAATAGCACCCTAAAGTATTAAATTGAACTATTTTCATTTGGATAAAGTTCAAAATGAATCCTTCATATTTTTTAAAAACTCTAAATATCATATGATGTTTAACATTATATGTACAAACCCTCTTCTCTATAATAAAAAATAATTAAACTAATAACAAAAAATAAATAAATCCGTTCGAACGCCGCCGCTCTCCGTCACCACCTCCGTTCAAACGCCGCTCTCCGTCACCGGTCTTCCATGGAAGACGAGCTGCGCGTCTTCCATGGAAGACCTTCCTTTGGGGAAGACGAGCTGGTCTTCCCGGCCATGGAAGACCAGCAACCAGCAGCTGGTCTTCCCGGCCATGGAAGACCAGCAGCAGCTGATCTTCCATGGCCTGTTGAAGAGCAGCAGCTATGCTGGTCTTCAACGGGAAGACCAGAAGATCTGCTGGTCTTCAACGGCGAGAAGACCAGCATATCTGCTGCTCTTCCATGGCCGGTCTACGGCGAGAAGACCAGCATATCTGCTGGTCTTCCACGGCGAGAAGACCAGCAGATCTGCTGCTCTTCCATGGCCGGTCCACGGCGAGAAGACCAGCAGATCTGCTGGTCTTCCACGGCCAGAAGACCAGCAGATCTGCTGATCTTGGTCTTCCGGCCATGGAAGACCAGCTGATCTTCCATGGCCGGAAGGAGGCCAGCTGCTGGTCTCGGAAGCGGCGGTGGGTGGTCGCGGATTCAGAAGCGGCAGCGGGTCGAGCAGAAAAGATGTCGGGGAAGATAATTTTTTTTTAATTTTGAATTAATGGAGAAGATGGTTTATTTGAACATATTTTAAGTTAAGGGACTTGTTAAAATTTAGCCAAGTATAAAATAGTATAAAATGATCCTTAGATTTGGTTATTTTATAAAATTTAATCCTTATAATCATGAAATCGTCTATTTTTTTTAATTTAGGGTGCTATTGAAATGTAAAAATACGAAATAGGGTGCAATTGACGAAATTGCAAGGTCAGGGTGTTATTGAAAAAAAAATGAAAGGTCGGTAGTTTTTGAGGTGATTAGCCTATAATAAATTATTAATCATTTAATTCCATTGGGCTTGTACAACCCATAACTGTTTTGGGTCTGTTCTTAGTGTGCGACCCTGCAGGTTCATATAACGTTGGCAGTAGGTCCGGAATCCCTATTTCGGCCCACAAGTCATAAGTGGCCTCTAGCAAGAAATTATGACTACCCAAGTTATACGAATATCGATAATCTGATTTAACCATTTACAATAATATTTTGATCCCTTTATCTCCCGATATCCTGATTGAATATAAGGCACAGTCTTGTCATCCTTATAATATTCAATCATTAGTTTCCTGATTCAAAGTAGACCGAAAATGATAACTCTTTATTAATTCATTTAGCATGCCCATGCATTTCCTTCACTCTATCTTCTTCAAGGGTCCCATAGATATCTTACTCAATAAATGAGGAACAAATTCCTTCTCTGTCACTCACATTTTTCACATAGTTACTTTCATATCCAGTAACAATCTATTCCACTATCTTGTTAAAGATAATGTAAGACTGTATCAAAACATGAAATAGGTATGTAGAAATCCATGGTAATTTCAAGGTCAAAGGATTATACTAATAGAACTGTATTGAGAATTACTTATGAGAATTATCTATGTAGTATTCTCAAGGTGGGTCATCCAGTGCCTTATTTCTCAAATAGCACCTATGATTTGACTTTATATCTCATATACATGATTAGTAACACATAATCATCAGTCAACATCATTCTAGTCTCAATGTTCTATTAAGACTAGGGACAGATGGAATATAATTCTTTATAAAACCTAAGGGTTCTACTATCAAGTCACATGCTTGATGACCTTAGAAAGAATTAACCATTCAAGTATTTTAATCATAATATAAAATGATAAAAAAAGCCAATCAATAAATAACAAAACGATAAAGTAAATACATGGTCAAACATGATTGACCTAGTGCATATCACTAACAAAGGAGTGTTCCTATGGTAGAGATTATACCGTGATTACGCAGTTTCTTCGAGTTTTATGCGTTATATTTATTTTATTAAGTAAAATTATTTTAAATACGCAAAATTAATTTATAGTTTTTGAAACGGCTTTTCAAATTATTGTATGGAAAACATGGAACGTGCTACCTAATGGGCATCATTAGGACTGTGTGCGCACTGGTGAAGATCTCGCGATAATAGATAGGATGATCGATTACATGTGTATTGAGGATTGAGCTCTGTAGATTAGATTCTAGGGACTTGCGTTTAGCGATAGTACTCAATGATTAATTTCTCGGGCTTCACAACTTATGGATTAAGTAACGTCGGTGACGTACTCAGCGAGACGTCTCGGGGGATTAATTTATCGGGAGCCGCGATCACTTGGATTTTCGATGGTGTTATGGGATATCACTAAATTGAGGTTTAGGGTTCCATTGATTTCCATGCTGATTTTATATATGTATTATTATTTTGGTTTTAAACTCAGTAATTAGATATAACATTATAGAACTCACTCAGTTTGACCCCCGATGCTGTTCCCATTTTCTTGTTTTATCGAGTAGAACGCGTGGACTTCCATTTTCTTTCGGAGGTTGGTTTTCAAGAAAATAAGTCGAGTCATTTTTACTCAGTCCGCAATTAGTCCTTAGACTTAGAGTTTGTTGTTGTACGTTTCAACTTATGTTGATTTGGATTTCCACACTCTGTTTAAAATGATTTTATTTAACAAATATTTCCGTTTTCTTATCTAGCGATTTATTGTTTATGTTTGCTGTGAGATGAGAGTTGGAGTCTCGGTTGCCCCCGAGCATGTGGTTATATCTTTTATGTTTGTGGCATGTTTATCGTTTTCTGAGGCTGGCTACGGATTTTGGAGCAACCACTCCTGTTCCTTAGTGATGGTCATGATGCCGTGAGATTGGGTCATGACAGTCTACCCGAGACCGAACAATAAAGGGAAAACAACCATACAAGGTTTAAGCACTGACAAAGTTACAACAAGTACGGAACGCTTCTCTATCCTGAAAATACCAGAGCCTCACGTTTGTTAATATCAACAATATAATCACCCGAAAGTAGGCCGAAAATTGAAAACAAATCAGCGAAAGGCCACGCGCCGAGGAAAATCTGGCGCCATCACCACATTGCCAATAGTATTAGCAACACTGCCACCGTATTTTGACACTGGCGCCAGTCTTTCCCCCCGCTAGGAAACTTTTCTAACAAGCGCTTGGCCCATTTTCAAGCAATTCTAAGCGGTAATTCGAACATCCAAGTAACTGAAACATCTACCTAAGAGGAAATTTAGGAAAAACGTACCTTAGATTGGAATCTATTGCAGATATGTCGCTCCAAGCACAGCAAAAGCAGGATCTTCTGGCCTACCTCTAAGAATGAAGCATCCTATGTAACATATCGTTCAGGATCCTTGCACGGCTCCTTGAACCTCCATGGTTGTCCCATCCTACAAATCACAAAAAAAAAACTTTCAAATTGGAAGAAAAGAAAATTAGGACAGATAAATGAAGGTAGAAAGTGAGTAAGGAAACTCCACCTTCCCAGGACTTATATGGCACATGCCCACAAGAAGACAAAAGTTGTCTTGAGCCATTTTTACGCCCGAAAGAGGTCATATCAGAACTTGGATTTTCCAATACTCAGAGCGCCAGCATTCGGGTTTTCAGATATCCAGACTGGATTTAATCCTCGGCAGGGCAAGACAATAAGACATCCCCAGTACAGACATCATAAACCATCACCACGACGCCAATAATACTAGAAGCAACATCACTGTATTCTAACTCATGCGCTAGTCTTCTCCCCCTCTAGGACACTTTTGTGACAGGCGCTTGGCCCATATTTGAGAAATCCTAAGCGGTAATTTGAACATCCAATAAACTGAAACATCTACCTAAATGGATAGTTCAGAAAAACATACCTCAAACTAGAATCTTGTGGAAATATGTCGCTCCAAGCATAACAAAAGCGGGACCTTCTGGCCTGCCTCTAAGAACGAAGCTTCTTGTGTAGCATATCATTTTGGATCCCTACACGGCTCCTTGAACCTCCATGGTTGTGCCATCTTACAAATCAAAGCAAAAAAAAACTTGTAAATTGGGAAAAAAGAAATGCTAAACCCATTTTGGGGTCCCTAAACTATACTATTTTGGGGTCCCTAAACTAGGTACTCAAACCACCTAACATATAACACGTATAGTAATGGCCTAGGATTCTAAACTATTGCTCTGATACCAACTTTGTGACGATCCAAATCCATGAGTCACCACCGGCATTAGGGAATGAGAGTGGTAGCTCCGAAACCCCTAGCAAACCTCAAACCACTATAAACTTTTCACGATATAGAACATACAAACATACAAACATGTTTCCAAAAAACATCTTATAATAACATAACCATAATTGTTTAAATTTTTTTTTCTGAAAATCACTATGTACACTTTGGAAATCAGGGTCTTATTCAAACATTGCATTTTTCATGCATTTCCCTGTTTCAAACATAAACCATATATCCGATTAAACTAGTTCAAATATAATTGACTGGTAAAGCATACAAATGGTTATTGCAACGTAGATTTCAAATCAAGGTTGTATTCAAATAAAACAATATTTTAGAGTATACAAGATATACAAGCTGTTTGTCACACACGAGGTCTCCTACCATTGATGACTCTTGCAGCTCTAAATAGGAATAAAAGATTTCCATAAGTACTTTAAACCGAGGCTTCCGAAACAAAAGATGGAAGTTCGACCACTTCATATTAATGTAAACCTGAAAGGGAAACACTGTGGGCAGGTCAATCAATGCTAAGTGAGTTCTCACTTACTAATGGTATTATAAAATATAAATCACATATATATAAAACATATATTAAAATAAGCCATGTGGTGCAGTCCCGAGATAATTCTACCGAGCTAACCTCTACCATTACTTTATCCCAAGTTGTGAGTCCCAATATAATTCAACCGAGTTAACTCACTAGATACGGGGCCCGAGATAATTCCAACTGAGTTAACCCCGAATCTACAATACACAATCCTCCTTTCCATTTTACAATCATAATCATAAGAGCTCATATTGATTCATGATCAACTTATATACATCTAAGACTCATGTCAACACCGTTGATCACACAGTCATATTGTCATATTGACACTCAATAGGTAGCTCGTTCCCTCATATCATTATATTGGGTTTCGTATTTTAAAAGAAACTATAATATCATAAACATAATAACAAAAATATATAAGATGCGATACTTTTATCGTACTATTAATATCGCAAAATAACTTAAGATACACAATACACAAAAGTAAATTGCAAACTCACACCGACCGCTAACCAAAACACATAAGTTTGGTACGTCATTTAATCCCCCAGATACTCCAGCTTGTCAGCTTGAAAGCTCATCGAATCCACTATCGAAATATAACGTTAATATATGTTTAAAACACAAAATCCAATCCTATAGGTAATTCCTAATCAATTGCCGTATTACTCTCTTTCTTACTCTAATTCTTTTATATAAGTTAAACTTTTATAATTTAAAGCCTTTATTCCTTTTCTATAAATAACTTTACTTAACGTCTAGTTTACATATAAACCTTGATTATGTGTTCCAATCATTCGAACATCTTGCGTTATGTTTAATTAAAGCGATTCTTTGCGTTTTTGGGTCTTGGAAGCGTTGGTTAGACTAGTGCACGTAGTGCTGGGCTACTCCTCTCCCTTTCATGTCATGTCCCATGTTTTTCGAGAGACCACGTCGCGCCCAGACCTGAAGCGTCGCGCCAAGGCCATTTCTGGTACAGCGCATTGCGCCAGGGTTCAACACGTCGCGCCAGGATTGGAATGGCTTGGTCGCGTCGAGCTGAACACCAGCACGTTGCGCCTCTCTTATAGGACGTGATTCCAGCAGGTTTGAGGGCGATTTCGACTCTTAAAAACATCACTAAATCAAACCAACGTGCACCCAACTCGTTTTAACATAAACCACATTGAAAACCATAAAACAAACGTTGAAAACGAAGTAATTTTGATAGTTTGATACGATCGTATAAAACTAACTTAACTTCAGACCTAAAACAACAATAACACACCACTAAATCATAATTCTTACCTTGATATCAAGCATAAAGATGATAGAGGACTGAATTCTTGAAGCTATAGAGAAAGAATCGTTGAAAACGGAGAAGAAATGAGTAAACCCTAGGTGATCGAAGTTGGTCATGAGAAATAGAATGAAAATGGAGCTTCTGCTTCCTTCTCCTTTAAATTAATTTCACTTATATATGGTGGCTTATATCATCTTTTAGTCCTTTGATTCTTATGATAAAACAATTAATTCTTTCAACCTTCGTTCATAACTTAAGCAATCAATTGAACCCTTCAACTCAAATACTTACGTAATGTCTTTAACCAAAAAAATAAAACGATTTCAAGGCATATGAATTTTTATTAAAAACCTTTACAATAAATAATAAACGTTAAAATGAAATCATTATAATCAAGCAATTACGCGTGTAATTCTTTTGATATATTTACCATTTCTTCACTTTTCCGACGTTGCCGCTTGAAATAGGACACGTGGTCCTATTACCACCTTTGAAAATACAGGGTATTACTTATAAAAATTTGTCCTCAAATTTTAAAATATATAGCCATGTAACTCGGATAACCAATGACTCTATTTAAAAGAGTGTTATGCTTTCTCTTTAAAGCATTTGGCTTACTGTAACTTAACTTGTCGGTTGCATCTTTATGCGGTTTCCTATATTTCACGAAGCATCGCAACTTAAAATCAAACTTTATATTCTATCCTTATACCTTATCTTCACTCTATGTCTCTTGTCTGACGATATTGTGTGACTTATGAAGTCATCCACTTGTATCTGTCCTATGAACTTCTATCTTAAATATCTTTCTTATTTCTTGCTTGTCTTTCACAAAGAAGATCTACTTCTCTGATTGTCTAATAGTCATTATAGTATTAGCTTTATATTCAAACGACTTTCTTAATCATATATATCCTTCAAATTCCACAATCTTTTATACATCTGATGTGTGTACTGTTACTGCTTTGTTTAAATTTTCTAATTGTTTGTTATTTAGGAATAACTAAGATATTTCGAATTACTTTTGCTTGGTTTAATCTTTTATATATTATATTTGTGTCCCTGAAATTTACCAAAAAGGCAGCGGAGTAGAGGCAGCAGAGGCTGTTTTTAAATTAATTTAATTTATAACTAAAATTAAAATTATATATATAAAAATAAAAACAAACAACTTACCTCGGTGGCATAGCAGTACCGAACGGTCGAAGAACTGCAGTTGGCAGCAGGGGTGGAGAGGAAGGGAAATGGCGGTGGAGAGGGGGAAGGAAAAATGGCGGAGAGGGGGGAAGGAAAAATGGGGGAGGAGAGGGGGGGGGGGAGGGAAAATGGCAGAGGAGAGGTTAAGAGGAAGGGAAACAGCGGAGGAGAGGGGGGAAGGGAAAATGACGGTGGAGAGGTTAAGAGAAAAGAGAGAAAAGGTAGGGCTGGTTGCTTAATAACTTAATCTCGCCTTTAGCGATGGACAATTCAATATGTCGCTAAAGGAGAGATTAAGTTAAGCAGTTCGTTTTGGCTATCTCATTAGGACGAATATTTCAATCCATCGCAAATTTGATCCGAAATTTTTTGGTGCCTGGTATTCCCTCCAATTTAATGACGGAATAGCGACGAAGTCGCCGTCGCTAAATTGGCGCGCGCATTCCCGCCACCCAAATTGGTATGTTTTGCGACGGATATGACATCCGTCGCCAGTTCCTTCGCAAAAGTATGAAATTAGCGACAGATACGAAATCCGTCGCTAATTTCCGTCACTAAAATCCAGATTTCTAGTAGTGTTCACTTTATAACTGCGCACCTATGACTTTTACAAGTCTTAATCGTCCACTGATTTCACTTTATCGCCTAAACTCTCATTCATGTATTATAGTACGTATAATCTTGAGAGTATGAGATATATGTATTTCATCACATTATCCACTATCACGTTATTATGCTAGAACCCTTTTTAGATCAAGGTAATTATCGACATAATTAATTGTTATCCTCTTTACATGCCATGCTGCATTGGTAGTCGTTGTAAAATCTGTATAATCACTGGCATCCTAGTTTACTCACTAGTCTTTTGGATATTTGGCTACAAACTCAATCATCTTCTTATTCATATCGTTACATATGTATGCTTCTTAATGTCATGGTGTTTCTTTATGGTACTGGGGCAAACAATATATTGAT